>NW_012120032.1:822990-823347 GCF_000951035.1 Colobus angolensis palliatus | reverse complement strand
GCAAGTCCTTAGAGACTTACAAAGAGACTTAGACTCCCATACAATAATAATGGGAGACTTCAACAGCCCACTGTCAACATTAGACAGATCAACAAGACAGAAAGTTAACAAAGATATCCAGGAATTGAACTCAACTCTACACCAAGCAGACCTAATAGACATCTACAGAACACTCCACCCCAAATCAACAGAATAGACATTCTTCTCAGCATCACATTGCACGTATTCCAAAATTGACCACATAGTTGAAGTAAAGCTCTCCTCAGCAAATGTAAGAGAACAGAAATTATAACAAACTGTCTCTCAGACCCCAGTGCAATCAAACTAGAACTCAGGACTAAGAAACTCAAGCAAAAC
>NW_012120032.1:820742-822825 GCF_000951035.1 Colobus angolensis palliatus | reverse complement strand
CAGTGTGTAGAGGGAAATTTATAGCACTAAATGCCCACAAGAGAAAGCTGGAAAGATTTAAAATTGACACCCTAACATCACAATTAAAAGAACTAGAGAAGTGAGAACAAACACGTTCAAAAGCTAGCAGAAGGCAAGAAATAACTAAGATCAGAGCTGAACTGAAGGAGATAGAGACACAAAAAACCCTTCAAAAAATCAATGAATCCAGGAGCTGGATTTTTGAAAAGATCAACAAAATTGATAGACTGCTAGCAAGACTAATAAAGAAGAAAAGAGAGAAGAATCAAATAGATGCAATAAGAAATGATAAAGGGGATATCACCTCCGACCCCACAGAAATACAAACTACCATCACAGAATAACTATAAACACCTCTATGCAAATAAACTAGAAAACCTAAAAGAAATGGATAATTTCCTGGACACTTACACTCTCCCAAGACTAAACCAGGAATAAGTTGAATCCCTGAATAGACCAATAGCAGGCTCTGAAATTGAGGTAGTAATTAATAGCCTGCCAACCAAAAAACGTCCAGGACCAGACGGATTCACAGCTGAATTCTACCAGAGGTACAAGGAGGAGTTGGTACCATTTCTTCTGAAATCATTCCAATCAACAGAAAAAGAGGGAATCCTCCTTAACTCATTTTACAAGGCCAATATCCTGATACCAAAGCCTCACAGAGATACAACAAAAAAAGAGAATTTTAGACAAATATCTGTGATGAGCATCGATGCAAAAATCCTCAATAAAATACTGGCAAACCGAATCCAGCAGCACATCAAAAAGCTTATCAAAAAGCTTATCCACCATGATCAAGTGGGTTTCATCCCTGGGATGTAAGGCTGATTCAACATACTCAAATCAATAAATGTAATCCAGCATATAAACAGAACCAAAGACAAAAACTGCATGATTATCTCAATAGATGCAGAAAAGACCTTTGACAAAATTCAACAGCCCTTCATGCTAAAAACTTTAAATAAATTCGGTATTGATGGAACGTATCTCAAAATAATAAGAGCTATTTATGACAAACCAACAGCCAATATCATATTGAATGGGCAAAAACTGGGAAACATTCCCTTAGAAAACTGGCACAAGACAGGGATGCCCTCTCTCGCCACTCCTATTCAACATACTGTTGGAAGTTCTGGCCAGGGCAATCAGGCAAGAGAAAGAAATAAAGGGTATTCAAAAAGGAAGACTCTTATTCAACATAGTAATGGAAATTCTGGCCAGGGCAATCAGGCAAGAGAAAGAAATAAAGGGTATTCAGTTCGGAAAAGAAGAAGTCCAATTGTCCCTGTTTCTATATGACATGATTGTATATTTAGAAAACCCCGTTGTCTCAGCCCAAAATCTCCTTAGCTGATAAACAACTTCAGCAAAGTCTCAAGATACAAAATCAATGTGCAAAAATCAAAAGCATTCTTATACACCAGTAACAGACAGAGAGCCAAATCATGAATGAACTCCCATTCACAATAGCGTCAAAGAGAATAAAATACCTAGGAATCCAACTTAGAAGGGATATAAAGGATCTCTTCAAGGAGAACTACAAACCACTGCTCAGTGAAATAAAAGAGAAAACAGAAATAAATGGAAGAACATACCATGCTCATGGATAGGAAGAATCAATATTGTGAAAATGGCCATCCCCATTAAGCTACCAATGATTTTCTTCACAGAATTGGAAAAAACTGCTTTAAAGTTCATATGGAACCACAAAAGACCCCACATTGCCAAGACAATCCTAAGTCAAAAGAACAAAGCTGGAGGCACCACCCTACCTGATGTCAAACTATACTATAAGGCTACAGTAACCAAAACAGGGTGGTACTGGTACCAAAACAGAGATATAGACCAATGGAACAGAACAGGGCCCTCAAAAGTAATATCACACATCTATAGCCATCTGATCTTTGACAAACCTGACAAAAACAAGAAATGGGGAAAGGATTCCCTATATAATAAATGATGCTGGGAAAATTGGCTAGCCATAAGTAGAAAGCTGAAACTGGATCCTTTCCTTACTCCTTATACAAAAATTAATTCAAGATGAATTGGAGACTTAAAT
>NW_012120032.1:775734-820092 GCF_000951035.1 Colobus angolensis palliatus | reverse complement strand
GTGCAGCACACCAACATGGCACATGTATACATATGTAACAAACCTGTACGTTGTGCACATGTACCCTAGAACTTAAAGTATAATAATAATAAAAAAAAGAAAATGTGTCACATATACACTATGGAACACTATGTAGTCATAAAAAAGGATGAGTTCATGTTCTTTGCAGGGACATGGATGAAGTTGGAAACCATCATTCTCAGAAAACTAACACAAGAACAGAAAACCAAACACCACATGTTCTCACTCATATGTAGGACCTGAACAATGAGAACACTTGGACAGAAGGATGGGAACATCACACACTGGGACCTGTCAGGGGATGGGAAGATAGGGGAGGAATAGCATTAGGAGAAATACCTAATGTAGACGATGGGTTGATGGGTGCAGCAAACCACCATGGCACGTGTATACCTATGTAACAAACTTGCACATTCTGCATATGTACCCCAGAACTTAAAGTATAAAAAAAAGAGAGAGTGAAAATAGAAATTGCCAAATGCTTCTTTAGTATTTATTTCACTTTTGATGACATTATTTTTCATCAATAGAAGGCATGTAGTAGATAATGAATCCTGCTGGTCTCTGTTGATGATAAGATGCCAAAGCAGGAGTAAATTTTCTTGACATGCAGAACAAGAGCTGGAGCAGAAATTCAGGTATTATCTCGTCAACACAGCATGTAGATCCTGGATCCATGAGCCCTGTCAGATGGACTCACTCCTTACCAAAAAATCTGCAAGATCCTCCGGACCTTTTAAGCCTCTGCTAACTGCTGCTCAGATACCTCTCCAAAATTTCAAATTTGACATCCACTTCAGTTAATTTTGAAATGCTGTGTATGTGTATATTCTTTTCTTATACATTACTCTAATTTCTCTGACCAACCTGGGCTATCAAACATATATCACATATTTTGTTATCAAGGGCAACAAAGCAGATTTTTAAGGAACAAATAATTCTTTGTTTGTTGTTGTTCTTTTAAACTTTGGCTTGCCTTTTTGGCAGATGTTCTACTCTGCATGTCTTCATCCGCTTTGCAACTATCTCTAAACTATCCTTTCCCTCTATTAGGAAAAGCAGCTAGTTTTGTCATCATCATTGATATTAGTTTTTCATTTATTGTTATAATTCATTCATTATATTACTAATGAAGCTCTTGTATTTCACTTTCAGGGTTTGCATTTTCTGATTCCAAGGATTCATTCTTACTTTTCAGAGTTGATGTAAGTCATAACTGCTTCTTTTTTTCTTCTTTAGGAACATAAATATATAGATAAATATGAATATAAATATATATAAGTATATTTATATATTACATATATAAGCATAGCATACATATATTATATATATTTATACACACACACACACACACACACACAGTTCTAGGAAATGCCTATTCTTTTCTCTGTTTGCTTGTGTGAAGGCTTCTGCCTGTCTAATCTATAGTTGAGCTGGCTCTCTGGGCTTTGGGAGTTATGAGGCATTTTCTTTACTATTCCAGCTTTTTATGCCTCTGAAGATGTCTCTCTACTTTGCTGACCTGCCCCCTTTTACCTGTAGCAGTACAGTCTATGAAAGCCCAGTAAGACTTGGGATGTGGCATTCTCTTCTCTTTGCTGCTATCTTTGAAAGGATGTGGTCTTGCACTTTGTGAAGTCCCTCTGTAAGAGTTCGTTGATAATATAGTATTGCTTTATGTAGGAGACTACTTAAAATTCCAATTCACTGTTCCAACCTATATATGGCCATTAATAGTTTGTTAAAAATTGGACTGGTTTGTCCTCATTTCTGTCTAAAGCAGATTGCCTCCTGCTGCTGCAGTGCCCTCAGGGATGAAAACAGTCATGTGATTCCTTTATTCTGATAAGGTGTTTTTTTTCTGGAATTTGGTCATGTAATTTTGTACCTTCAGTTTTCTGAGTTAAAAATAATATAACATTTTAGTGTATCTTGCTTATTCTTAAGTATTCTTTTAATAGGTATCTCCCCACAAAACTCTTCTGTTTATCTTAAATGAGGACAGCACCACCAACAAATACAATAATTCAAGTCAAATCTGAGAAATGTAGATTTACTCCCCAAATGTTGTATTCAGTAGCACTGGTGATCCTTCCATAAGTGACTAGGTTAATAACAACACTCCAAGCTAAAAGTAAATTAAAGTATATGTGTGAGTTTTAGATTTTACATGGGCTATTTATTTGCAACTAATATATGCAGTGGAAAAGTCTCCAATCTTAATATTCTATGCATATTATGGTACTAAGGTGGAAGTGAATAGTGTGAAGTATGGCAGATTAGGTAAGAAAATGAATCTACACAATATTCTTATTCTCAATTGATGTCTATCCTTCCAGTTCCCCAGGCCAATTACAGTCATTCTTAACTCCATCTTTAAATCCACACTCGATATATTAGGCAACTGTGCTGGTCCCATATTCAAAATATATCCATAACAATGGCTCACTAAAATTACTACCAGAATCTTGGTCTCAGCGACTATGATTTCTTACTTGGTTTTAACTAGGATATTTTTAACTCATCTCCATTCTTTTGCTCTGGCAACATTTCTTCCTCCTCTCCCCAAAATGTATTGTAAATAGAACAACTAGAATGACTTTATTAAAATGGAAGTCAGATAATCAAGTTTTTCTACACAAAATCAAATAATATATTCTCATTTATTGCTAAACAAATGCGAATTACAATGGTATAAAAGGCCTTCTTCTCCTGGCACCTTCCTTGAACTCATCTCTTGCATCAGCAGCAGCCACGTTGTCTTCCTTGGTGTCCTGTGAATCATGAGGTCCTGATGTAGGAACTTTGCATTGGAAGGTTTTTTTTTTTTGAAATCTGGAAATCCCTTCTCCTAAATATTCCCATGGTTCTAACACTTATCCTCCTTAAGTCAAATATAATCAACTCAACAAGGTCTATTCTAACCATTAAACTGCAAATTTCTCCCTCCAGACAGGAATTCTAATATACCTGAACTTAACCAATAGTTTTTCTTCTCTATAGCATTTATCATTTTTTAATATGCTATATGACTTAATTACTTATTTTCTGTCTTTTCACATTGATTGCCAAGTTTATAAAAACAGTAATCTTTCTTTTCTCTGATTGCTTGCTAGTCACCTGCTAAATCATTAAAAAATATTTGTTGAAAGAACGAATCAACAGGGAGGTAAAAGCTAGTACACCAGTACTAATCCACTTTTTTGTGTAAATTCAACCAAGATATTCAGCAACAAATTTTTTTTTCTCACATTTCAATTTTAATATCAGTTGATGATCTTTAGGAAAAATTCGCTTGGTGATCTGTATCTGTACAGGTAACAGCAGTTTTTAATGGGTTGTGGCTCTTTCTATTATTTTTAATGAGCTGGGATTTCAAAGTTCTATCTATCTCTAAAGAGATTTCTAGAAGAATATTCAAATTTTATTAGATAATACAGGGATATACTTACCAGGACAGAGTAGTCACATTTCCAACAGGTCCATGAGCAATCAGATTCACAATCCTAATTTTGCACTGAGTTCTAATAATGTAGTTAATTATTGATTTAAAAAAAAATTTGGCCAAGCAAGAAGATAATTCACTATTTTGTCAAAAACAGCACATTCCTAATTTGCCTATGGAAGAGTATGCAATGCTTCTAAATGGGGATGAAATCTACATGATTATGTAGAAGATTGTTCCTTATTCTAAATTGCAGCTAAAGCAGAAATTCAAAGCTTATGAAATAAGACAGATAGTCTCAAGGTAAAACTCCTAAGTAATATTACGTTTAAGTGCAGAGGTAGGCAATGGAGAATATGACATGGTAAAGCACAAAAAGAGTAGGGCACTGCACTCAATCTTATTAAATTCACTGTGAAAATACCACAGCCAGAAGCTATTCAATTTTTGGAGAAGATAGGAAAGTACCAAGGTATCATGGGAAAATGCAGACAGAGAAAAAATACAGATTCAAAATGAAATTCAAAGTTAAAAAAGATAATCCTGTTTAAAAGAAAAAATAAATCAGATAAGTACTAGAAACAAAATCCAGAGGATCAGACAAGGCAGAAATGTTTCGTTCAGATAGACCCAATTGTTTTTTTGAAGAATAATACAATAATATAAATAATTTATGAAATGTGTTTTGCAGTTAGCTTGTAACAGTATCCTTTAGGCCAAAAAATATTTGACATCTTTACATATGGCTATTAACAGGTAACTATGTTGCTCTTTTATGGTTAACTTTTTTGCTCTTACGAAGCCTGCTAATTTCCGCAACTCCAGGAGCACATTCTATTCACATGTAACATAACACTATGTGAAATATTTCTTTTAGCATCAAGTAATATGGTAGCAATACTGCTTACTACGTATCATAGCTGTACATATTTTAAATCATTTAATCATCTCAATAATTGTATGAGTTAGGAATTTTTATTATCCCATTTTACATATTCAAGAAATAAAGCACAGAGTTAACTAACTTGCACAAGTTGAACAGTTAAACGTGTTAGATCCTGAATTTCAGTACAGGAAATCTGTCTTCCTGATCAGCATTCTTAACTAGGCTATTATTCTGCCTCTTCAAAACAATAATTATTGAACACCTTCAATGTTTTGGGCACCAATTCTTAGTACTAGGAAATGGCGAGAAACATAAAAGCCCATCTCTTGCTCTCATTAGCTTTTATTTCTGTGAAGATACTCAGACCATAAGTAACAGTTAATGCATAGGGTGTGTGTGTGTGTGTGTTCCAACCACTGTTCAAATCGCTTTGTAAATATTAACACATTCAGTCCTCACAACAGCCATTTGAGATAGTTGCCATGATTATTCCTCTTTTACAGATGATAAAACTGAGGGCAAAAGGGTTAAATGATATGCCCTGAGGTCACAGAACTAGTAAAACACATTTTCCCTACTCTCAAATAGAGGACTGTCACTAAACTAATTATACAGAAAAGTCTTTCTGAAGAAAGTGAAGTAAGAGCTCTTTTAGAATTTCCTAATTTTTTTAGCTTTTTTTTTTTTTCCCCCAAAACACTTTAAAATTCCAGGACAACCCATGGTTTTTTATTACCATCCACATGAAAGAAGAGAAGAAAAAATTACAAGTAACTAATGAAAAATAAAGAGCCAAGTGTGTTTACAAGTATAGAACATGCATTTGTATGTGTATTTATATCTGTAAGGCTCTTTCTGGATAGAAAGACACAGACAAGCCAAACACATGCACTTTTTTCCCCTTTTTGTACACCTCATATATTTTACACAATGAAGCAAAGGATGGATGAAAGGATGTTTGGATAGATGAATAGATGGATTGATTAGATGAGTAAGCAGGTAGATGGAGAGGGAAACAGAGTGGGGGAGGATGGAATGAAGAAAGTTGCAGGAGAGAGAGATTTACAGCTTGAACAAAAGAAATATACAACAGAATATAATTGAAAAGTAACTACACCAATATTTTTTACACCCCTTTTATATTGTGATAATAGATTTATGCGAATTACCTAGTTTCTTAGATCCTTACTCAGGTAGCTTTCTTGTTTGGAGAAGAAAAATGTTTGAAATTCATTTTTTTGATTTTTGGATACAGTGTCCCGCTCTGTCGCCCAGGCTGGAGTGCAGTGGCTGGATCTCAGCTCACTGCAAGCTCCGCCTCCTGGGTTTACGCCATTCTCCTGCCTCAGCCTCCCGAGTAGCTGGGACTACAGGCGCCAGCCACCTCGCCCGGCTAGCTTTTTGTATTTTTTAGTAGAGACGGGGTTTCACCGTGTTAGCCAGGATGGTCTCGAACTCCTGACCTCGTGATCCGCCCATCTCGGCCTCCCAAAGTGCTGGGATTACAGGCTTGAGCCACCGCGCCCGGCCGAAATTCGTTAATCTTTACCTGATATCTCACATCATTTACAGTATTGTGATTTTGGAACACATGAGAGGACTAGGAGTTACATTTCTATTCCTTTATGCAATGCATACTCCAAAACAAGTGATATGCTTTGGCTGTGCCCTCACACAAATCTCATCTTGAATTTTAACTCCCTTAATTTCCATATACTGTGAAAGGGACCTGGTGGTAGACAATTGAATCATGGGAGCACTTTTCCTCATACTGTTCTTGTGGTAGAGAATAAGTCTCACAAGATATGATAGTTTTATAAGGGGAAACCCTTTTCACTTGGCTCTCAATTCTCTCTTGTCTGCCGCCACATAAGACAGCTTTCACCTTCTGCCGTGATTGTCAGGCCTTCTCTGCCATGTGGAACTGTGAGTCCATTAAACATCTTTTTCTTTATAAATTACCCAGTCTTGAGTATGTCTTTATCACCAGCATGAGAACAGACTAATACAGTAAATTGGTACCATAGATTGGGGTGCTGCACTAAGAATACCTGAAAATGTGGAAGCAACTTTGGAACTGGGTAACAGGTAGAGGTTGGAACAGTTTGAAGAACCCAGAAGAAGACAGGAAAATGTGGGAAAGTTTGGAGTTTCCTGAAGACTTGTTGAGTGGCTTTGAACAAAATGCTGATAGTGATATGGAAAATAAAGTTTAGGCTGAGGTAGTCTCAGATGGAGATCAAAAATTTAGGAACTGGAGATAAGGTGACTCTTTAAAAATATGGCTATTCCACTGGATTTTGGACTTTCATGGACCCTGTAACTTCTTTGTTTTGGCCAATTTCTCCCATTTGGAATGACTGTATTTACCTGATACCCATAACCCACATTGTACCTAGGAAGAAACTAGCTTACTTTTGATATTACAGGCTCTTAGGTGGAGGGGAATTACCTTGTCTCAGATAGGACTATGGATTGTGACCTTTTGGGCTAATGTTGAAATGTGTTAAGACTTTGGGGGACTGTTGGGAAGTCACAGTTGGTTTAGAAATGTGTGAGGACACGAGATTTGGAGGGGCCACGGGTGAAATGATATTGTTTGGCTATGTCCTCACCCAAATCTCAGTTTGAATTGTATCTCCCAGAATTTTCATGTGTCATAGGAGGGATCGGGGGAGGTAATTGAATGATGGGGATCTGTCTTTCCCATGCTATTCTCGTGATAGTGAATAAGTCTCACAAGATCTGATGGGTTTATCAGGGGTTTCTGCTTTTGCATCTTCCTCATTTTACTCTTGCCACTGCCATGTAAGAAGTGCCTTTCACCTCCCACCATGATTCTGAGGCCTCCCCAGCCATATAGAACTGTAAGTCCAATTAAATCTCTTTTTGTTCCCAGTTTCAGGTATGTCTTTATCAGCAGTGTGAAAACAAACTAATACATGGGACCTTGTAATCGTGTGAGTTAATACTTAATAAACATACATATTCCATTACTTCTGTCCCTCTAGAGAACCCTGACTAATACAATCTCCATTACTGAATAGTATATCTTAATAAACATTTGGAGTTTGCATGTTGTAGAATAACCCATATTTTTATAGAAGTGGGTGCAAGTATAATGACATTCTGTGTAAATCTCTTCTATGTCTCTTACAGTACTTTAGAGCCCTCAAAAATGGAATCACTGGCTGTTTTTCTTAATTCTTTCATATGGACCTGTATTAGTTTGTTTTCATGTTGTTGATAAAGACATACCCAAGACTGGGTAATTTATAAAGAAAAAGAGGTTTAAAGCACTCACAGTTCCACGTGGCTGGGGAGGCCTCACGATCATTACAGAAGGTGAAAGGCACGTCCTACATGGTTTCAAAGAAGAGAGAACTGAGAGCCAAGGAAAAGAAGTTTCCCCTTATAAAAGCATCAGATCTCATGAGACTTATTCACTACCATGAAAACAGTATGAGGAAAACTGCCCCCATGATTCAATTATCTCCTACCAGACTCCTCCCACAACATGGAATTACGGAAGCTACAATTCAAAATGAGATTTGGGTGGGGACACAGCCAAACCATATCGTTGTGCCCCTGGCCCCACCCAAATCTCATGTCCTCACATTTCAATAGCAATCATGCTTTCTCAACAGTCCCCCAGTCTTAACTCATTTCATCATTAAATAAAAGTCCACAGTCCAAAGTCTCATCTGAAATAAGGCAAGTTGCTTCCACATATGAGCCTGTAATATCAAAAGCAAGCTTGTTACCTGCTAGATACAATGGGGGATACAGGTATTGGGTAAATACAGCCATTCCAAATGGGAGAAATTGGCCAAAGCAAAGGGGTTACAGGACCCATGCAAGTCTGAAATCCAGTAGTGCAGTGAAATTTTAAAGCCCCAAAATGATCTCTCTTGACTCCAGGTCTCACATCCAGGTCATACTGATACAAGAGATGGGTTCCCATGGTCTTGGACAGCTCTGCTCCTATGTCTTTGCAGGTTACAGCCTCCCTCCCCAGCTGCTTTCCCAGGCTGGCATTGAATGTCTGCTGCTTTTCCAAGCACATGGATCAAATTCTCAGTGGATCTACCATTCTGGGGTCTTGAGGACAGTAACCCTCTTCTCACAGCTCCACCAGGCTATGCTTCAGTAGGTACTCCATGTGAGGGCTCTGATCCCACACTTCCCTTCTGCACTGCCCTAGCAGAGGTTCTCCATGAAGGCCCCACCCCTGCAGCAAACTTTTGCCTGGAAATCCAGGTGTTTCCATTCGTCTTCTGAAATCTAGGCAGAGGTTCCCAAAACTCAATTCTTGACTTCTGTGCATCTGCAGGCTCAGCACCATGTGGAAGCTGCAGGCCTGGGGCTTCCATTCTCTGAAGCCACAGCCCAAGCTCTATGTTGACCCCTTTCAGCCACAGCTGGAGCAGCTGGGACACAGGGCCTTGCCCACAGAACCACCTTTTCCTCCTGGGCCTCTGGACCTGTGATGGGAGGGACTGCTGTGAAGACCTCTGGGCCTCTAGACCTGTGATGGGAGGGACTGCCGTGAAGATCTCTGACATGCTCTGGAGACATTTTCCCTATGGTCTTGGTGATTAACATTGGGCTCCTTGATACTTATGCAAATTTCTGCAGCCAGCTGAATTTCTCCTTGCAAAATGAATTTTTATTTTCTACCATAGAGTCAGGATGCAAAGTTTGTGAACTTTTATGCTCTGTTTCCTTTTAAAACTGAATGGCTTTAACAGCACCCAAGTCACCACTTGAATGCTTTGCTGCTGAGAAATTTCTTTTGCCAGATAACCTAAATCACCTCTCTGAAGTTCAAAGTTTCACAAATCTCTAGTACAGGGGAAAAATAACACAAGTATCTTTACTAAAACATAAGAAGAGTCACCTTTGCTTCAGTTCCCAACAAGTTCCTCATCTTCACCTAAGACCACCTCAGTCTGAATCTTATTGTTCCTATTGCAATCAGTATTTTGGGCAAAATCATTCAACAAGTCTCTAGGAAGTTTCAAACTTTTCCACATTTTCCTGTTTTCTTCTGAGCTCTCCAAACTGTTCTAAGCTCTGCCTGTTACCCAGTTCCAAAGACGCTTCCACATTTTCAGGTATCTTTTCAGCAATGCCCCACTCTGGTGGTACCAACTTCTATATTAGTTTGTTTCATGCTGCTGATAAAGACATACTTGAAACTGGGAAGAAAAAGAGGTTTAGTTGGACTTACAGTTCCACATGGCTGGGGATGCCTCATAATCATGGCAGGAGGCAAAAGGCACTTCTTACAGGGCCGTGACAAGAGAAAAATGAGGAAGAGGCAAAAGTGGAAACCCCTGATAAACCTATCAGATATCGTGAGTCTCATTCACCATCATGAGAATAGCATGGGAAAGACCGACCTCCATGATTCAATTACCTCCCCCTGGGTCACACCTACAACATGTGGGAATTCTGGGAGATACAATTCAGGTTGAGATTTGGGTGGAGATATAGTTAAACCATATCATCACACAATAAGCCATCTGCAGGCTGAGGAGCAAGGAGAGCCAGTTCGAATTCCCAAACTGAAGAACGTGGAGTCTGATTTTCTAAGGCAGGAAGCATCCAACACAGGAGAAAGATATAGGCTGGGAGGCTAGGCCAGTCTCTCTTTTCACCTTTTTTTCTGCCGTCTTACATTCTAGCCCTGCTGGCAACTGATTAGATTGTGCCCACCTAGATTAAGAATGGGTCTGCCTTTCACAACTCACTGATTCAAATGTTAATCTCTTTTGGTAACACTCTCACAGACAAACAGATGATTAGAACTTTGTATCCTTCTATCCAATCAAATTGACACTCAGTATTAACCATCACAAGTCCACCACTTGTCAACTTGAACCCATACACATCTCCTGAGATTATATATAATCTTCAAATAAGGAAAATAATAAGTTCATAATTATACCTGACATAATGCAACTATCCTTCATTCAACCAGAAATGCACCATTCTCCAACCCAATTACCATTACAGGAAGTCAAAAATACTTAAATGCTGATGCGAAGTTAATAAATCTTACATTACATGATAAAAAAAGGAAATAAAATGAAGATACTTTCTTAGATACATGGCGCAAAGATAGTTTTAACAAAAGGAGTAGGAAAATACTCATGACAATTACAGTCCTCATTTCTGGAATTGCTCCTCGTTTCTGCAGCTGGTCACACGGTCATAGCTGGTATTGATGACTATTTTTTTCTCCTCTCCATTCTGAATACCCTTTGCCTTCAGCAAGCACCTCAGCAGGTCATGGATTTTTTCTGGTGGAGTGACCCAAACCTTCACTTCTGAAAGGTCCAAGCCATTTGTAGTCCTACCTGGATTGGACTGTTGTAGTTTCCCATTGACCTTAATCACAGGGCATGGTAATAAATCAAGATTCCCAAATGGATCTCCTGTATTCCATGCATACTCTTCCTTACCTCTGTCATGGAGTAGTAGACTGATTTCTTCTTGTAAGTCCAGGTCAATCACCCCAGCCAACACTGTATCTCCCATCTTAGCCTGTTGACTTAAATGTAGAAGAAGTCCAAAGTGTCCAGGTGGTAATCTTAACTTACAGTTTAATGGAATCATTGTTGTGCCTCCTGGTGGCAGCATTTCTCCCTTTGGAACTAAGACCTCTAGGCCAGCAAAACATAAAGTTATGGGAATAGGAAGCAAAAATTTTGCTGGTGCGTCACTGGGGGTGATGGTGAGTGGTACCACATACACTTCCACCCCTTGATTCCTGGGCCCATAAATCCTGGCTATGGGAGAAACAGTATTATATATTGGATGCTGATTCAGAGCATCAGCCTTCTAGAGAACTTTGCCTCAGCCCTGCTAAATATTGCCACCTAGCTGGCATTGTAATTGTGACTTCAAAAGGCCATTCCACCATTCTATCAATCAAGCTGCTTCAGGATGAAGGGGCACATGGTAAGACCAGTGAATTCCATGAGCAATGGCCCACTGCTGCACTTCTTTAGTGAGTGCTTTGATCAGAGGCAATGCTGTGTAGAATACCATGATGGAGGATAAGGTATTCTGTGAGTCCACAGATGGTAGTCTTGGCAGAAGCATTGCATGGAGGATAGGCAAACCTATATCTGGAATAAGTGTTTATTCTAATGAGGACCCACCGCTTCCCTTTCCATGATGGAAGAGGTCCAATATAATTAACCTGCCACCAGGTGGTTGGCTTATCACTCCAAGGAATGGTGCAATATTGAAGGCTCAGTGTTGGTCTCTGCTGCTGGCAAATTGGGCACTCAGTAGTGGATGTAGCCAGGTCGGCCTTGGTGAGTGGAAGTTCATGTTGCTGACCCCATGCATAACCTCTGTCCCTGCCACCATGGCCACTTTGTTCATGGCCCATTGGGTGATGACAGGGGTGGCTGGGGAAAGAGGCTGATTGGTGTCGAGAGGATAGGTCATTCTATCTACTTGATTATTAAAATCCTCCTCTGCTGAGGTCACTCATTGTGAGCACTCTCATGGGATACAAATATTTTCACATCTGACATGTATGTTCTTAGTGTATTACTTCTTTTATGTATACAAGTTATTTTGTAATACAAGCAAACACTTAAACTCATCGTATTAATATCTTAGTTGAATTCCTTTTTAAAATTAGACCTAGATGAGAACAGAGCTTAGAAGGAAGACCACATAAAGTAGAAAAGACTTAGTAACAAAAATATGGTGTGGGATGAAAAGGCACTGATTATTTGAGGAAAAAAAATAATGTTGGTATAGTGGTCAGAGCAGGTGGAATGCCCTGGTTGAAAGGAGTAGCATTTGTATGTTGGGTATGTAGTCAAATCCCGGCATAGATGTAGTACTTAGTTAACATGGGTTTTTAATAAATCAGAATAGAGGGATTTACTCCATGGAATTAAAAAGCACAGAAAACAACCTTAGTATGTCCTAGAGTTTTAAAGGGCCCAGGAGACCTTTCTCCTTTTAATTCATTTAAGAGTTATACCTGGATATAGCCAACCTCAAGGCAAAGTGAGGAAACCCTGGTGGACTTGCTGAAGGTTTAGGAAGCAGCCTCAAATTCTGGACTATGGGATCAAAAGAGCAAGGTCAAACTGTGAGTCCAGAATGGCACATTTGGAAGTCTCCTTAAAATATCTAAGGACACCCAATGGTCATCATTAAGTATCACTACATAGTATGGTCTTGTCTGATGAGAACATAAGGGTTGCAGTGAGGGTGCATTCTATGTTCAGCAAGGAAAATAGGAATTTCCAAGGAAAATTACCCCTAAAACATTCCTACTTACTCAAAAACTCCATACTATAAATGATTTATGTATATAAGTTTAAACAATAATGTGTATGGGTAAATGGATTATTTGTATAAGTGTGTAAAAATAATATATATTATATATATAAAAATACAAATATATTTCTGAATCTTTAAACACTAGAAATATTCAAACATTAAGAATAAAGTGAAACGGAGACTACTGAGAGCAAATTTACAGCTCTTAACTCACTATCATTCCAGGTCGTGCTCATTGAAAGAAATGATTAACTCATTTTGCTAGGCCTCTCTCTCTCTTTTTCTCTGTCACCTTCTTTCCATTTTTCTTTTTTTCTTTATACTCGATCCCCTACTCTACTCCTGCCTAGACAGATCTGAAGTTCTCCCTGCTGTGTTCTGTTACACTAGGGGGTCATAGCTAAGATTCCCTCACTAAGCATGACCCATAGTGCCAGTGTGTTGTTTATCTCATTTTCTGTTTTGTTTCTGCCTATTATTTTTCCTTCTCCCTTCCTCCTGTTGTATCTATTAATAAATATTCTGGCTTTAGCTACAGAGATTCCTTTGTCTTACCAAATAAAACATATTTCCTGTGTCTGGGCAAGCAGTTATATTCACTATTCTGGGTAACTTATTTGTGTTATTTTAACCCCTAGTAACTAACTCCAGCTTTTATCACACACTTTTAAAAAATGTTTTCTTTATATTTTTAGCTTTTCTATTCTATCTTGATTACTATAGAAAATAGGCAATATGTATTTTCACACTGGAAATTATCAAATAGAGCATTTACAAAATACCAGAAAATATGTGAAGTGCTACAATAGCAACAATAGAAATAACATAAAGTGTCCCCCCCCAACTGTTTGTACTTCAATCTGGTTATAAAAACATGTCAGAGCACATGCACGCACATACCAAGACATTGCAACCAGAGTTTAATGTCTAGTGCTGTAACAATGGCTGATGATTGGAGCTATGTATTCTACTCAAAATTAACAGGCATGAAAGAAAAGAAAGAAGGAGGGACTTATTAACTGAAGGGAGGATATATTCAAATCAATGTGTTATCCCATGAAGCTATCGTCCCAGCGTGAGCATAATCAAAAACACAATTATGGTTTTACATTATAAAATATTTTTGGGTAACAAAAGTAAACAATTTAATTTTTAGAATAGAAATTATGTGTTCAGCATGAAAATACACTTTCAAAAGAAATTATACATTTAATCAGTCTATAAATAATGCATATGTTTTCTAAGCATTCAACTTAAAGAAAAAAGGTAAAAAGAGAATGGCATTTAGTTGATGTGAATAGGTTACCATTTGTTTCTCTATGATCCAAGGGGAAATAACCAGAGGAAGTATGCGCTTGAACATAGTTTTAGCATTATGTGTCTGAGGAAACAAACATGGTTATTGTGGGTAAGAAAACAATAGTAGTGAAATATTTAAAAAAAAAATACTTGAACAGTTCCTGAATAATGAATTTTGCTCCCAAGATGCATCCTGGCACACTATAGATGGTAAGGAACAATAATGAATTGACTTTTATTGTTATCGATTTGTTGCTATGGTGACTTTTTGGGACAACAGAAGTCACTATAGTCAAAGTGATTCTAATTTGGGAGTCTGTGATCCAAACCAGAGACAAATGAACATTGTACAGAAATTAGGGACCTCATTTTAGTCTCCTATAGATGCTGTTTTTTATAGTATTACATTTGTTTTGATAGCTTTTGTTTGTTTGTTTTTTGTTTTGTTTTGTTCACAGAAATTTACAAATTCACCATTAATCCATTCTGGAATATTCAAGAGCTAGTGTTCATCTAGCACAACTGATAACACTAGGAAACAATGCCTAAAATAGCTTTTGGAACATAGAATGCAGAATATTTATTACAATAATTGAATGAAGTCTGGAGGGTGACAACTTAGTGACAATTTGCCCTATTGCTATGCATGAATCTTGTACATTGAGGTCTTATTCAGTTGCTCAGCTACAGAAAGGACTGAAAAGAACGTACTGATACATAAAAGAAAAAAGAAAAAAAAAAAGGTACTTTAAACAAATAAAGCCAACTATCTGGAAATATCCCCCTGCTGTCCTAAGATATAACATTGCTGAATGTGATAGGCTGTGGTTCCTATCTCATGGGATGTGGTGCAAAAAGTAGACAATTGAAATGCTTGCTTAAAATCTTCATTTAAAAAAGTCCACATTATAAAGCCTCCATGTCACTAGAGAATGGAGACATTAAGTAGCTCATTATAGTTTGTGCAGCATACTGTCTAGGGACCCCTTGCCCAGTGGGAGCTCTTAGTAGCAGAATCCTTGGCAGGCATTTTTCTGCAGGGAAAGTATTTCTGTTGGAAACATTGTGAATCATGCATAAACACTTTATAAGAACCCCCCTTCAGAAATGTCACAAAATGGACAATGGCACAGTATAAGCAAAAAAAAAAAAAAAAAAAAAAAAAACACTAGACTGAGAACCAGAAGATAGTATTTCTAAGTCTGGCAATGCCATTCATTAAACAATCTAGGTGACCTTAGGTTGGCCTCACTTTCCTCAGTTGCAAAGTGAAGGCTTTGGATTACACCATCTCTAAGCTCTTTCACCTCAAAAATCTTAACGATTCTTTTCATCATTGCTGTGTGTCTTTCTTTCCCCAGAGAGTGTTTCCTTGGACTAATTGGAAATAAGGTAAAGGTTTATACTGAAAAAGGAATTGGTAGGTGACAATTCATTTGTATCACTATATTTCTTCAGAGACAATCTGGAGTCAAATGTGAGATTTACTTAAAAGAGATTTAGTGCAACAGAGATCAACCATAATTTAGCCATCTTCAGGGAAAAGAGAAAATAAACACAGTTGTGAGTAGTAAATGGCATATTGTAAGTTGCAGCACAAAATGATCCAACAGAAAGTCTAATATAGGTATCAAACTATTACATATGATATGATATCTATTTACAACTTTTCTCTCCATAAAATACATTTCTATTGGGGTTTATTCATTATAAAAATTAGTAGTATGGGAAAAAATGGAAGGGTTTTCACAAATCCAAAGTTGATTTGGATTTTTCAATAGTAAAATAATTCCAACATGTTTCATTGATTTATACTTTCATTTTTTTTTTTTTTTTTTTTGCTTTTCACTCTTTGTCAAGAAGAATACCTTTTATTTAAGTTATCAGTGCCAATGGAAAAAGACAAGAAAGTTATTTTCAAAGAGTATATCATGTCTTCATGTATCTATCATCACATAAAAACTACAATTGTTTCTTTCAAAGACAACTCAGTCTCAATCTACCCACAAATGAACTCAAATTCTCCTTCCCAACCATCCTCCTCCTTATGTGTCCTTTAATGGTGTCATTACCTACCTGTCATCTAGTCAGAAGCTTCATTTCATCATAAACCTCTCATTTTGCTCCACTGCCATCCAAATAAATTGACAACCTAAGGTCAATTTTAACTCTTTTACAAATTTTAAAAATATCATCTCCTCTTCATTCATAGGCACATTGACTTACTCTATACATTCATACTCTCTCATCTGAAATAATTAAGGCCTTTACCTAGCTGATGTCTCTGCCCCTGGACTCAACTTTCTCTCATTGATTCTCAATACTGCTACCAGGTTGTTTCAAAATAAGAATGATCATGCCATTATTTGGCTTAAAAGTGTCTGATGGCTTATTATTTCCTTCAGGATAAGATTCAGTTTTATAGTACTGTCCGCAGGGTTCTTTATGATCAGAATATTGTCTGCCCCTCTTCACTGTCCTTTCCTCACTTCCAGTCATTTCCTCACAAATATCTGCACTCTAGTTAAAATAATTCAGAAATCCTCATCAGCTTGTGAGTACAAATAAAATCACAGAAACACGATTGAGGATGGGCTGTACTAGATAACAATAATCATTGATGGTTAGAACAGAATGGACTCATACACAGAGTGAATTATATCTGAGCTATATCCTAAATCAACATATCCTGGCTTATCACCATAATGTTCTTTGCCAAGTCTTCCTGCTCAGCTACATAGCTGTCTCATTATCTGATTATTAGCTTTCATTCGTCTTCAGACTTATTTCTCTGGTAGCTTATGAGCAATATGAATCTCTAGAATCTAAGGTTGGCAAGTTGCAAAAAGAGAAGGAATACTCAACACCTGTCCAGGATCTATGTCTTCCCAGAATAATTGAGAGAAGAGATGTTTACCATAGTTAGTAAAAATTCTCCTCATGTTGAACAGAGGTGTAGCTCTCCCATGGACCCCAAAAAAGAAGAATGTGAGAGGAAGCTCCCAAGCACATGGCTTAAGCATGGAAGTTTAGTACTGAGGTGATTTTTCATTCAACAACTCTTTCTGAACATCAACTACTTGTAAAATTTTGTCCTAGGAACTGAGAATAGAAGAAATCCCTGCTCTCAAAAAACTAACATTTCATTTTTGGTCACTAACAGGATAAAAATAAAGCAATAACTATAATGTCAGGTAGTGGTGAGCATTACATGGAAAAATAATTTTGGGTAAGGGGTTAGAACCTGATACGGTAAAAAACAAGGCATTTATTTTGGGGGAGGTGGTTAGAAAATGAAGCGTGAAATTAATTTTCCTGTGGTATATGAAGTATTGTACCAGAGTATTAAAGGATATGTAATATTTTATTGGTAAATCTATCCTTTAAAAGGAATACATTTTAGGATGTCATCATTTTGATGTGAATCATGTAAATGTTTATAATATGCTGTGTATTATACATTTAGTGTTTCAAGAGATTCACTTAATTGCCTTTTTGACATGTATATTATGTGGTCTATTTGCAACTGTTTTTTTTTAAAAAAAGACATTAAAAGAATAGTTATGTAGAGAAACATTAGTGGATGTTAATTGTCTCCCCACCTATATTTATGGGTGTTAGCACAACTGCTTTTCCAGTTGCAAAGCTGTATTATCAGAGTAAAAGTGTATTTGTATACTGTATGGGAACTAAAAATTAGGAATAAAACCATTTTCTTATTTTAAAAAAGCAAAAGAAAAAGAAGTCTGAGCAAATGAAGTTTGAGCAGATGCCTGAATGAAGTAAGGAAGTCCTATGAGACTATTTGGGGTGGCTAGATTTTGCTTGGAATGAAAAGTAAGTATATGTTTCTGAAACAGAAATTATCTTTGAGTGTTTGAAAGATGGTTGTAAGGCCAGTGTAACCTGAGTAGAATAGGTCACAGTAAGGAAAATAGTAAGAGAGGTAGTGAGGAACTACGAGATACTGGGTCTGATAGACGTTGGTTAAGATTTTGTGTTTTGCTCTAAGTTATAAGGATGTGTATGTAATACTTTTTAATATCTGAAAAGCCATGCACTTTCACAATTCACAATTTCTATTTCAAAATATCTATACATTCTCTTATATAGTTTATTTTTTATTTATTTTTAAATGTGTTCTGTTTAGTTCTTTCTTAAAAAGTTATGGATAGTTTCTTTTACTGTACAGAAGCTCTTTAGTTTAATTAGATCTCATTTGTCAATTTTGGCTTTTGTTGCAATTGCTTTTGGTGTTTTAGTCATGAAGTCTTTGCCTATGCCTATGTCCTGAATGGTATTGCCTAGATTTTCTTCTAGGGTTTTTATGGTTTTAGGTCTTATTTAAATCTTTAATCCACCTTAAGTTAATTTTTGTATAAGGTGTAAGGAAGGAGTTCAATTTCAGTTTTCTGCATATGGCAAGCCAATTTTCCCAACACCGTTTATTAAATAGGGAATCCTTTCCCCATTGTTTGTTTTTGTCAGGTTTGTCAAAGATCAGATGATTGTAGATGTGTGGTGTTATTTCTGAGGCCTCTTTTCTGTTCCTATATATCTGTTTTGATACCAGTACCATGATATCATCAGAGTGAACAGGCAACCTACAGAATGGGAGAAAATTTTTTCAATCTATCCATTTCAGAAAAGGGTAATATCCAGAATCTACAAGGAACTTAAACAAATGTTCAAGAAAAAACAAAACAACAACAAAAACTCCATCAAAAAGTGGGCAAAGTATATGAACAGACACTTTTCAAAAGAAGACATTTATGCAGCCAACAAACATATGAGAAAAAGCTCATAATCACTGGTCATTAGAGAAATCCAAATCAAAACCACAATGAGATACCATCTCACGTCAGTTAGAATGGTGATCATTAAAAAGTCAGGAAACAACAGATGCTGGAGAGGACATGGAGAAATAGGAATGCTTTTACACTGTTGGTGGGAGCTTAAATTAGTTCAACCATTATGGACGATGGTGTGGCAATTCCTCAAGGATATAGAACTAGGAATACCATTTGACCCAGCAATTCCATTACTGGGTATATACCCAAAATATTATAAATCATTCCACTATAAAGACAATGCACAAATATGTTTATTGCAGCACTATTCACAATAAAAAGACTTGGACCCAACCCAAATGCCCATCAATGTTAGACTGCATAAAGAAAATGTGGCACATACACACCATGGAATACTATGCAATCATAAAAAAGAATGAGTTCATGTCTTTTGCAAGGACATGGATGAAGCTGGAAACCATCATTCTCAGCAAACTAACATAAGAACAGAAAACCAAACACCGCATGTTCTCGGTCATTAGTGGGAGTTGAACAATGAGAACATATGGTCACAGGGAGAGGAACATCACACACCAGGGCTTGTTGGGGGTGAGGAGCAAGGGAAGAAATAGCATTAGGAGAAATACCTAATATAGATGACAGGTTGAAGGGTGCAGAAAACCCCTGTGGCAGATGTATACCTACGTAACAAACCTGCACGTCTGCACATGTATCCCAGAATTTAAAGTATAATAATAAAAAAGTTATGGATATGTAACAGTTACACATATTTACAGGGTACATGTGAGATTTTGGTACAAGCAGTATATAATAATCCAATTAGTGTAACTGAAGTATCCATTTCCTCAAGCATTTATCATTTCTTTATGTTAGGAACATTCCAATTCCATTCTTTTAGTTTTGTGAAATATACGATAAAATATTTTTAACTATAGTCACTTTAATGTGTTACTGTACACTAGAGATTATGTCTATCTACAAGTATTTTTGTATTCATTTGTCATACCCTCTTTATCCTCCTCTCCCATTATATTTCCAAGTTTCTGGTAACCATCACTCTACTCTCTACTTCCCTGAATTCAGTTTTTCTTTTAGCTCCCACATATGAGTGAGAACATGAGATACTTGTTTTCCTATGTCTGGTTTAATTCACTTTACATAAGGTCCTCCAGTTTCATGCATGCCATTGTTAATGACAGGACTTTATTCTTTCTTATGGATAAATAATATTTTATTGTGTATATATACCACATTTTCTTTATCCATTGAACCATTGATGGGCACTTAGGTTGATTCCATATCTTGACTATTGTGAATAGTGCTGCAGGAAACATGAGAGTGCAGATATCTCTTCCATATACTGATTTCCTTTCTATTGGATATATACCCAGCAATGGGATTCCTGGGTACTTCTATCTTCAGTGTTTTGAAGAACCTCAATACTGTTCTCCATAGTGGCTATAACTTCATTTTCCAGTTATTTTATATTTCTGTTAAAATTGTATCTTTTTGTATCTTTTACTTTTTTTCTCATTTCAGTTATTTTGTTGCTTCTGTAAAATATTCTTTGATTTCTTTATCTTATGTTCAATACATTCTAATGCTTATACTATTTCTAGTATTTAATTAACTTATTTTACAATGCCACCATATAGTCTATAAGTAATGGCAAATTAGTCTCTTCTTGATTAGAATTTATCACTTATTTTGACTTGGCTCTCAGTTGGACATTGTTGGTGTATAGAAATGCTTCTGATTTTTGTACATTGATATTGTATCCTGAAACTTTGCTGAAATTGTTTATCAGATCTAGGAGCTTTTAGGCTGAGACTATGGGGAAACACAGTGGAGCTCACAGCAGACACAAAAATAATAAAATACCTCGGAATACAGCTAAACAGGGAGGTGAAAGATCTTTGCAATGAAAATTACAAAACACTACTCAAAGAAATCAGAGATTTCACAGACAAATGGGAAAACATTCCATGCTTGTGGATAGGAAGAATCAATAATACTGCTCAAAGCAATTTACAGATTTATTGCTATTCCTGTCAAACTAACAATGATACTCTTCACAAAAATAGAAAAAAAAACACTATTTTAAAATTCATATGGGAACAAAAAAGAGCTTGAATAGCCAAGGCAACACTAAGCAAAAAGAACAAAGTTGGAGTCATCACATTACCCAACCTCAAAGTATATTATGAGTGTGCAGTAATTAAAACATGGTACTGGCACAAAATCAGTCACATAGACCAACAGAACAGAACAGAACCAAGAAATAAGCCCGGATACCTACAAATATTTGTACTTCTATAAAGTCAACAAAATCAAGCAATGGGGAAAGGTGCTTCAATAAATGGTGCTGGGATAACTAGCTAGCCATATGCAGAAGACTGAAACTAGACCCTTTCCTTATAACACATACAGAAATCAACTCAAGATGAATTAAAGACTTAAGTGTAAAACCTAAAACTATAAAAACTCTGGATGATAACCTAGGAATTATCATTCTGGACACAGGCCCTGGCAGATATTTCATAACAAAAGATGCCAAAAGCAATTGCAACAAAAACAAAAATTGACAAGTGGGACCTAACTAAAGAGCTTCTTCTGCACAGCAAAAGAAACTATAAACAGAGTAACCAGACAACCTAGAGAGTAGTGGAAAATATTATATTTGCAAACTATCTAGCAAAAGTCTAATATCTAGAATCTATAAGGAATTTAAATTTACAAGCAGAAAACAAGAAACTCTATTAAAAAGTGGGCAAAGGACACAAACAGACACTTTTCAAGAGAAGACATATACACAGAGTCAACAAGCATATGGAAAAATGCTCAACATCCCTAATCATTAGAGAAATGAAAATCAAAACCACAATGGGATACCAACTCATATTAAAAGGGCCAACTATGTTAATAGGGCTACTATTAAAAGGGCCAACAATAACAGATGCTGGAGATGTTGCAGAGAAAAGGGAACACTTATACACTGCTGGTGGGAGTGTAAATGAGTTCAACCATTGTGGAAAGCAGTGTGGTGATTCATCAAGGACCTAAAAGTAGAACTTATTTTGCTGTCTTTTTCTTTTAGGGCTTAAAATCTTCAACTTATAGTTTATATAATAGCAATTGTAAGTATCGTTGTCTTGTTCTTATTTTATTGAGGGGCACTTTAGATTTAAGCCATTTCATATGTTTCATATGGGTTGCTGATGGTTTCTAATGCACACTCTTCTTTATGTCAAATATTATAGTAAAAGAGATTAATACTAACATAGATGAATCACAGTTTAGGCATCTTCAGGTAAAAGACAAAGAAACCTCAGCAAAATTATAAATGGTATATTTTAAGTTTAATGCAAAGTTATCAAACAGAAAGTCTAATATAAGTATAAAGCTATTAACATTATATGAAATACATGTAAATGCTTCCTTTTCCTCTTTTGTTTATAACTTGTTTAAGTAATTGTTGAAGAATATTTTGAAAAGTGTTTCTATTTTATTGTGTTTTTATTAAAAGATGTATCCTCTACCTGTTAATACAGTGAAAATGTATTAAAGTTTTATTTGTGTGCAATTATATATTCAGATTTTATATCTGTTCTTTAAACATAGTACAATAACATGTACACGCAGTTATAGATTGAGCTTGTTGAGTTTTTCTATAAAACTTGTTCATGTCTTTCTCCTCCTCTATCCCACTGGTTGAATTGTCAGTTCTCAGGAAAACATCTTACAATTTTCTATTATGTTTATTGATTTAGCAATTTCTCTGTTTATTTCTAAAGTGCTTTGTTTTGTTTATGTCTTGTCCTGATGATCATCTTGATGGGTTGCCCTATTATTAAAATTATTCTTCTTTTTACCATTTAAGCTTTTGTCCTCAAATGACATTATATCAAATTGAAAATTAATAACCATATTTTTGTCTATCATTTATTTTCTTTTTTCTTTTTTTTTTCTGAGACAGAGTCTCGCTCTGTCACCCAGGCTGGAGTGCTGTGGCCGGATCTCAGCTCACTGCACGCTCCGCCTCCCAGGTTTACGCCCTTCTCCTGCCTCAGCCTCCCACGTAGCTGGGACTACAGGCGCCGCCACCTCGCCCGGCTAGTTTTTTTTTTTGTAGTTTTTAGTAGAGACGGGGTTTCACCTTGTTAGCCAGGATGGTCTCGATTTCCTGACCTCGTGATCCGCCCGTCTCGGCCTCCCAAAGTGCTGGGATTACAGGCTTGAGCCACCGCGCCCGGCCTATCATTTATTTTCAAGTCACGTTTTGCCATTTTGCTTTAGGTGTGTTTCTCCTTGGCAGATTTTTACAGTTTGTATTTGTTTAGTCAAAACTGAATCTTTATCTTTGAATAGCATATTATTTACCCACTCTTTTTCATGGGTGATGTAGTTGATTTCATTTCTTTGATAACAGGCATTTGTTCCCATATTTTAAAATGCACTATAAACATATTATTTATTTTTTCTTCTCTCCTGGAAAAATATTGGCTGATTGATTGGGTTTTCTAAAGTTCTATTTATCTCTACAAATATTGCTGCTCACAAACACAGTATTCTCTTCTATTTGGGATTAACCAAAATTTTGAATATACAATTATAATATAGAATTGTAAGTGTCATTGTCTTGTTCTTAATTTCATTCAGGGGCACTTTAGATTTTAGCCATTTCATAGAATGTTTGCTGATAGTTTCTAAGGAACTATCTGTTTATGTCAAATATTATGTTAAAAGAGATTAGTACTAACATATATGATGGTACTAAACATATTTATCATGCCATATTCATAAAGTTTATGCATATATTAATTTATAAACTTTATAAATTTATATTTCTCATAAACACTATTTCTTAGACTCGGTGTATTCCACCTGGAGATATTTCATCTTATTTTATTTTCATTTGACTGGAGCTGGTCTTCTAGTAATTATCACCCAGAAAACTCAGGAGTGACATACTTTCTGAATAATTTTAAGTTATATTGTACCTACCTTTAGCCCTTAAATATGTATCATACATTGGCTGAGAGTAATATTAATGTTACAGTACTTTTGTCTCATGTTTCTGTAAATATTCTTTACTTTTTTCTAGATTCTAACACTGCAGTGAGAATTCTAATACCAATCTATGTATTTTTTCCAGAGTGCCAGGTTTAGTTCAAGGCTAGCAATTCTTTTGTGATCATGTATACCTCTAAACAACGACAACTTACACTGTTTCTTAAAAACTCAAAGTCACAATGAGCTTGGACTTATTCTCCAGATTCATTAGTTAAATCACAGTTTAACTCCTTTCTTTATACATTTTGTTTGTTTGTTTAGAAGGTAGAAGGATAAGGAATAAGGAGCACATGCTGGGGCTACCTTCCTAGATTCTTTCTAAAGTATATTTTTAAAAATCCTGACAGCCAAAACCAATTGTTTAATTTATCATTTAAGAAGAATAATTTAGAGGGAAACAAAAGTCAATTTATTTACTTGTAATGATTTACATAAAAAATTAAACACATAGTTTTATCTTCCCTTTTCCTGTAAAATGTCACATAGTGGACCAAGTGAAATGAGAAAACAATAAAAACGTTAAAAACTGAAAGGAAAGAATCTGAAATACGTTGAAGTACCCACACAAGAAATATTCTAATTCTTAGTGCTTCAGTAGAAATATTTTAAAATAAAAAAATGTTATCTTGGACATTTCTTTAAAAACTGGATTAGGAAGGAAAGCATAAAAGCAGTATGCTTGAACAATAACTTCCTAAGATTTGAGTAAATGAGGCAGAAACACACAACCTCAATGTATAATTGTCAAAATTTCATAACATGAATATTGTGATGGGCTGTTAACCATTTCCCCCCCGCTGGTCTCAGATATTAACATTACCATGAGAATACTTATGATTTTTTTTTGGTTTGTGAAGCATGAATGCATTTTGATATCACTAGCCAAATAAAAAAAAAAAGCAGAGCATAAAGTGGTTAATCAGGCAGGAGGAATTTAAATACCAATGTCAGCATCTAGAGAATATTAGATTTTTGTTCTGAAATGGCTTAAAGTCTTAGGCAAATAATAAACAGCAAACTCAGAGAAATGCTGAGGGATTGAAAGTCATAGCTTTATAATACCTCTTTTATTTTATGCTATTCTATTGAAAAATGACTTAAATATAGAATTGCAGAAGAAAATAAAATGATGTTCCTTGACACAAAGGTGTGTTTCTGTATATCTCTTAACTCGATGGAGAGCCCTTGAAGTATATCATAACATCTCTGTACTAACACAGAAGCTTCACATAACCTGCAAGTTCCTGCCTCTGGCATTCACTAGAGACACAAAGACATTATGAGAGGAAAGCTAGCCTTCCCTTTATCTAATATCAGTTCCCTTGAGAGAATCCCAAAGGCACTAAGGCATGTCTCTAGTATCACAGGAAGAACCAGAAATTGCTTTTCCTTTTCTTTTTTAACTCCATTCTCTGCAGCAAGAACTAAATATAGTTTTTCTCTTGTCACCCTAAAGTAACCTTTGGCCCTTCAGTCTTCTCTGATATATGACAGGATAAAAATACCTACAAAAATGTCAAGTGACCTTTTTTTTATTATTGCAGATCAGAATTCTCTCAAATAATCACACAACTACCTCGTGCTTGAACAGAAATTAGTGATGGTTAGCTGCAAGCAAAAGTTTTTAAATTGCCAGCTGACATGCAGAAGCAATCATTGCACATAGCATACTTTACTTTCAACATGTTTGATTAAGTAATAATATCTATATATCTTGGAAGGAGCTGGAAGAAAGGTGGAGATAAATTACTATTATCCTATTGTTTTATTTATCCTATTTATTTATATAAATTACTATTATCCTATTGTTTTAAATTACTTTTATCCTATTGTTATCCGAGGCCCAGAGGGTTTAAGTCATTTATTTCACAAGAACACAGTTATAATTAGTGATCCAAAACACTAAAAAAATATGCTAAAATATTATTTTATTAACATTGGAAATATGAATATGCAAAATATGTGTGCCCCAGGGAAATTTAGTACTTAGATTTAGTGCTGAAATTTCAACTAAGTTCTCAATTAACTCTGTTTTTCATTTATTTTAGAGTTCCAAGAGGATGCTGCATCTTAACTTTAACCTTAACCATTATTCTCAAGCGTCTAGACCCATCTTCTTTTTATCATTATATTTAGTTTAACTGACTCTTAAGTGCCTGCAGGGCATAGGCATCTAAAGAGTTATGACTCTTTAGATGTCATAGGAGGCATATGATGGTTCCTTTAACTCATCATTTAAAGCTATCCCTCCAATCGCCCTCTTTTTTTTTTTAATTATACTTTAATTTCTAAGGTACATGTGCAGAATTTGCAGGTTTGTTACACAGGTATACATGTGCCATGGTGGTTTGCTTCTCCCATCAACCCGTCATCTACATTAGGTATTTCTCCTAATGTTATCCTTCCCCTAGCCCCCCACCCCTTGACAGACCCCTGTGTGTGATATTCTCCTCTCTGTTCATGTGCCAATCACCCTCTTAATCTCATTGAAACTTTGTCTCTATTCATGCTTTTATCTATCTACCGTATAATGTCAGAAAGAAATGAATATGTCCTTCTTTCAAAGCTGACCCTAAGCTTTCATCTGTTCCCCTTCAAAACATCACTTCCCTTATTATTAAATCTTCTTTTGAATTTTATCACTATGTTCCTTTCTACTGACTCTTTCCACTCTGACATCATATAGCTAAAGTTCTCATATTTTTTCAAATTATCTTACTTTATTGATTCTGCATAAGCAACTTTCTCTCTTAACCCAGGAATCTGTTTAATACTTCGACAGCATGCCTTCACTAAGCATTCCTAAATGCTTATGTAAGTTATTCACAGCCCTTAAAAGGTCCTTTTAAGGCCAGGTGTAGTGGCTCACTCCTGTAATCCCAAAACTTTGGGAGGCCGAGGCAGGTGGATCACCTGAGCTCAGGAGTGAGAGATCAGCTTGGCCAACATGGTGAAACCCTGTCCCTACTAAAAATACAAAATTAGCTGGGTGTGGTGGTACTCGACTGTAGTTCCAGCTACTTGGGAGGCTGAGACAGGAGAATTGCTTGAACCCGGTAGGCGGAAGCTGCAGTGAGCTGTGATCGCACCACTGCACTCTAGCCTGGGCAAGGCAGAGTGAGACTCTGTCTAAAAACAGCAACAACAACAAGGTCCTTTTAAATTGTTCTTATTTACCTGGGAAACGTTTCATGTTTTCTCATTCTACAAATAGGTTACCTCCTTAAACGTAGTCTTAAATTCCTTGGGCAAAGTTAGTTGCTACTGTTTCTGTGCTTCTTCAATATGCTATATATTTGCTATATATTTTACATTTCTTGCATATTCTTGTAATTATTAGTTTACTTTATGTCTTACTCATAGACATTGAAGTTTCTTCACATGTATTCAACATATTTATTTCAAATTGCAAGGTGAATAGGATACTACCAGCTTTAGAGATTGTGTAAAATATGTTTAATGAGAGAAATGAAAAAGGGGAAAACGGGTAATGTGTTGATGCAAGTGAGAGTTCGATGAAATAATGTGTGAATCATGGAAGGACAGAAGAATTGAGCAATGTTATATGTACAAAACTAAAGGAGAGAGAAAAAAGGTTGCAAAATTACACTGAAAAAGAGGATCTTGAAGATATTGGCCAACAAAAGGAAATGTAATGTTGGCATGCCACAATTTTTGTTCCAAAAAATTGATAGAAAAGACCAGTAAATAAATTATTTTTAAATATTCTCAAACGGGTGGAAAGGAAGTTGTCATGCATAAGTTATCCCCAGTCGAAAGTAAGCTTGATGAAAACTCTGTTGTATCTTTGTAAATGTCATGTATACCTTATAATAATATTGATAGATGTGAATATGTATACATAGGCCTTATACACTGCTAAACATTTTATATACTATTTTTAAAAGACAAAAGTATATCCCAGAATTAAGCTATTCATCTAATGCATTGGCAGATATTCTCATCTTTTTTTATCTCTTTTATTAAAAAAATAGGATTACACAAAGCCTTCTGCTCAGATGAATTTTATGAAGATGTCTTTTTATTAAAACTATTTTTTAATAAGTATCTGTCTTTCTTTCATTTCTCCTGAGTATGAGGCCTGGAAATTTGTGGTTGCTGTTTTTTTTGTTTGGTATCATCTTATGCCCTTTGTCCCTGTGAGGAATGATGTGGATTTATTCTTCTTACAAAGACTCAATTAGCACACTAACTTTCCTTGAACATTTAGTTATAGATTAAAGGATTACAGAGCCAATTCTTCCTTTAGAAAGAGACAAGAGTAGAGGCCAAGATACCTGCTCACTGTCACAGAATTCACTCAGCAAAAGCTGTGGTGGCAGAGAATGTGAGCTATGTTCCCAATATCAATTCTCCCTTTCTTCCTAAGTTTCAGAAATCCAAGTTGAGGAGGGAGTGGCATCTCTAATCATTTAAGAACAATACATTTTCTAGATTTACATACTGATATATATGACTAATGAGATATAAGTTGTTGGTTGCACTTTGGGGAAAAACTTTATAAAGAGACTTGATGACTAGTGCATGCTCTTCATAGGAACGATGCTTGGAGATCCAGCAGTTATCTTGAAAGAATGAGGAAAAATGCCCTACTTTAAAGTATATATACTCCTAGGGATGAATACAGTCAAATCAAAATTTTTTAAATAAATTAAAATATTTTTGTCTGGTATGGTTCTAAATGCATATTAAGTATATTTTGTTATCTTTTTTTTATTTGAAAAGATGCTTTTTAATTGCTTTTAACAATTATGGACAATATTTATCTGGTTTTAGAATCTTAGCTGATATTCTTTGAACATATTTCCTTTTATTCGCAACCACTTTAAAATGTTTTAAATGAGTTTTTAATGCATTATTTAGGTACGATTGCATTTTATTCTGGGGGCTACCTATCTACTCATGCTTTACGCATGCGTTTAGCTTTCCTTTTCTTTTTGAGTAGCGAAGACTATTTTCTTTGTTCTTTTTTCCTTCTTGTAAGGAATACAGGAATTCGTGGGTAACTTCTTTTTACTACTTCTCTCCCTCTCCATATCATCTAATTTGAAGTAATGTCCTACTCCTATTCAATTCCTGTAAGTCAAACGTTAAGCTTATTCTACTTTTCTTATATTCATCTCCTGTGATTTTTGTTATTTGTGCTCATTGTGTCAGAATATACAATCATTCCATTTTATGTTGACTATCACTTAGTCTTAAAATATAGACAAATACATATTTAATTATTACCAACACTGCTTACATTGGTATTTCTCTAATCATTTGGTTGCCTAAAGGGTAGAGCTCATTAGAACAATATTTCTGAAATTTTCCATGTTTATAGCAGTTTGCCTGTCACCTCTATACATGAAGCAACTTTGGCTAGTTTTAAAATTCTTGGCTTATATTTTATATCCCTGGTTATCTAAAATATATTACTCCACTGTTCCTGGCAAAAAGAAAACTTTACTCTCAAAGATTCAGTAGCAGTCTCTATTTTCCTTATAAGTAGTCTCATCATTTTTGCCTTAATGCCTTTCTAAAAAATTTTCTTAAGTTCAGTAGTTTTACTAGAACTGGTGTTATTTCTGGCCATTATAGGTCACATACATGGCATGACCTGTCAATATGTAGTTTCTTATTTCAGATTTTTAAACATTTTTTTAATTTTATATTTGTTTTGCTCCTTTACTTTAGTATTCTTCTATTACTTGCCTATCTTCTATATTTTTTACTTCTTCTTGAATTAACTTCCACCCTCTCTTCCCTCCCACCCTCCCCTCCCCTCTCCTCCCATTCCCTTCCTTTCCTTTTTTTCTCTTTCATATTAAAAAAAATCCCTGTTCCATCTTCTAATTTTAAGTCATTCTTGTGTTTCTTCAAGTTTTACTTTCACTTGTGAAATAGTTTTCTAAAATAAATTTTTTTGAATTACTTTTTTTCTTCAAATCTTTTTTATGATCAATTTATCATTGAGTTTTTCTAATTTGGATTTATGTTGTTCTTTTATATCCTCTATCTCTTTTTACATTTAGTTACTTGAAAAGTAGAGTTTTTTTTTTTTTTTTCCTGCTGTTGAGATGCCATTCTGTTCCTTATTCTCTTTTCTTTATAATAATGTCATAGAGAATATGACTAAGATCCTTGCAAAATTCTGTTACCCTAGTTTATCTGTGGAGGGGATTCTTCCACCTAAATCCCATATAATATGTTTGTGGTTGTCTCAATCATCTGTTTGAAATGCTGATTTCCTTGTCTTCTTAGACTGTTTGTCTTTTTGTAATATCTCGGACTTAGTTCATTTATTTTGCTACTTTTCCAATTTATATACTATACGTATGTTGTAGATTCATATTTCTTCAGAACTGTATGTCCATGAAGCATACATTCATCTACCAGTCCTTATACAACCAAACTCTGAGCTTTCTTTCACGTTCAAGCATATTATAATATATTATCTTCAGCTGGCATATTTGCATACAATCTTGGTCTCAAAATTTCATCACTTGAAATTGTTTTGTCACCAAATAAGTCCTGATTCGACAGTCTATTGCTATAAAGAGTGTTGCAGCTTATTGTGGCTATTTAAGTGTTGTATTGCAAAAGCCATTGATAAGAGGAAAGTTATAAGCAGAAAAATAACATATATTAACTTTTGTAGAAAATAATTTGGCTTGAATTGACCACTTGTTTGCTAGAAAGGCACCACACTGACTTTAGAATAACAAAAAAATTGGCATCCTTGCTATAATCCTGGATACTAAGATAACATGTTGATTAATTACTGGTATCAACATTTCTTCTAGACATTACTCTTTTCAATATGATATTTTTAGTTTGCTTAATATAAATGGTTATGACATAAAAATACTCCATTTGCAAAGTTTTTGGAAGATTTCCATAGAAATATATACTGGAAATTACCATAAGACTAGAGAGTATATATCTTTGATAACTTGTCCTGGATTTAGAAATTTCATTATATTTAAGCATTTGTAATTCATTTAAAATTAGCCTATTATTTGCATTATTACAAGTAATTTTATGAGAAATTTTATTCAAACTAATTTCTACAACAATGGAAAGCCCCAGGTATCTATTAAGTAAGAAATATTCTCTACCTTGAAATGCTTGTGTTATATATTCTATTACTGCATCTTCCCTTGGAAAAACCTTTTAACTTTTCAACCACCTAGTGTCTCATTTCCAAGATAATTCTAATGAGAATTTTAGTAAAATAGAGGGCAGAAACCTGCCATTTGACACTTACCCTGAAGGAAGGAACTCCTGTCTGAATTACATTTAGTATCAGTTAATAGACTCTTTCTCTACCCTTTTCAAATGGTTCTGTGTTTAGAAAAACACTTCCTAAGAGAAGCATTTCCTGTACTCAAGTCATATTATATGTAACACATAAATTATAATTTACAGTGTTCACTAAAAGATGACAATATTCCTATGAAAAAGTTAAAGTCATTACAGTTTATTGTCCTTCTTCCTCCTGCTATGTGGCCCCTCATCAGTTTTTCTTTTTTAACCTTTAATACTGGAATATGTGTTTTCAAGGTAATTTGTTATTTTCTTTCTTTTTGCTATCAGTTATGAATCTGTCTGAAATGATTTGGCCACATACTATGAAAAAAGTTTTGATGCAAGTACCTGTAAATTTACATTAAGTTGGAACCATTGAGGCATGTGTGATTGAGTGCCAATGAGACGTTCTGGCACCGTCATATATTGGCTTCTTTTTGTGTATTGTTTCATTTTGGTTCATCTTGTTTCCACAGTGTATGAATGGCTAGAAGGTAGAGACTATATATTAGATGCTTTTTGCAATCCTGGTATTTCTGCTATAGCTTTAGGTGACATATTAAGTAGTCCTCCTTCACTTCCTGTCCTTCATCACTAATTTCTCCACAATTAACACAGATCTTTTAAAAATATAAATGGAATTTACTATGCATATGTGTATGTGTGTACATAAATAAAACATTTTGGTGCTTCCAAACTTATATAATCCATGTATTCTTCTGAATAACTTAAAATTATTGCACATAATGTTTGTGAGAGATGTATGTATATACCAAGCTATTTTTTTCTTTCTCAAGTGAATAGCAATTTTCTATAAATTATTTATCTTTTCATAGACAATGTCATGCCAACCGAAGAAAACTCAAATCGTAAAATATTCCATTCAGTTACAGATAACTTTTCTTCTTATTTAAAACTACTTAGAGTAGTTAGAAGAGAATAGTTAGGCATTTATAGAAACTCTATCTTTTTAAAATAAATTATATTATAATTCATTTATAATTTATATGAGTTTATATCAGAATGCTCTAATTTTTTTTTAAATGTTTTATATATCTGTGCCAGTAAGTCCTTTATTTATTACATGTTGTGTGTCATATTTTTATGGTTTGTGCTTAGAGAAAATTTATACAGCTTTCCAAATTCCACCAGAAAGTGATTGCTCTCCATTTTAAGAATTTTTAATGTCTGTCAGTGTGGATCGGCATTTTCATTTTTATTTTATTTTTTCACATAGGACTTCCATCTTTTCGTTTGAGAATTGTTCCTCACTGTTTTTTGGTTTGGCTGGATTCCATTGTTATTTGTATTCAAAACTTTTTGGTTATTAATTTCTTTTTTTTTCTTTTTGGATGAAAGAAGTTCTTCCCTCCCTCCCTCCCTTCCTTTCTTCCTTCTTTCTTTCTTTTCTTCTTTCTTTCTTTCTTTTTCTTTCTTTCTTTCCTTTCTTTCTTCCTTTCTTTCTTTCATTACACTTTAAGTTCCTGGATACATGTGCAGAACGTGAAGGTTCTACAAAGAACTTAAACACATTTACAAGAAAAAAAAAAAAAAACATCGAAAAGCGGGCAAAGGATATGAACAGAAACTTCTCAAAAGAAGACATTTATGCAGCCAACAGGCATATGGCTATTAATTTCTGAAGAAGCTGTTGTATTGACTTTTTTCTTTTCTTAAAGTAAGAAATCAGTTAAAAGGAAATTTCCTTTTGAATTTTTATAATGTATACATTTGTTGGTTATTTTTTTCATAGACTCAAATTCCAATTTTTAGTTGTGTTTTTGCCAAAAGATCTGAAAAGTGTGGTTTCTTCAAGATATGTTGCATTTTTTTGTGCCATGAAACATGGCCAATTTTCATGAATATTTTAGGATTTGTTTTTAAAATTGGCACTGTTAGTTAATTTTTTAGGTGTGTTCTTAATCTGATTTAGGGGAAATGTAAGTTTTTCTATTAAACATGAATTATCATTTACCATTTTCTCATTTCATTTATATTAGTGTTTGCTCTCTACATTATGCAACTACATTATAAGTGCACAAAACTTTTTACTGCCTTAGTTTTTTTAATCTTTTATTCTGTTAAATTTGAATAGCATTTCTATTTTATTATCTTTATGTTTAATCTGTATTTCACTTTATTTCATGCATGTCTCCAGAAAATAGTGTTTGCCAGAAATTTTTTATCCTAATGTAAATTTTCTTATTCAGAGAATTCATTCATATTCAGGTTTATTACTATTACAATGCATTGGACTCAGCAATGACACCCTGTTTCATATCACTTATTCACTCCTTCCTGTTTTTGCTTTCTTTTTTCATTTTGTTTGATTGACCAAGGATTTTGAAGTAATAACTTATTTTTATTTGAATAATTTAGAATTTCTACAACTAATTTCTGCTCGTCTTAAAGTTATCATTAAATTATTAAACATAAAATTTTAAAATAAATTTTACATCAACATTCAAAGTTAATGATTACTTACAGGCTAATTCCAAAAAAGACAAGATTTTCCCCTTTTCCCTGCCCCCAATGCCCACCACCAATTCCATGTTGACATCAGCTATAACTTTTGTTAGTTTAAAAAATATAATGTTATAGAAATTACTTTGACATATACGGTGGTTTGCTACTTTCATTATTCTCCACTATTCATTGTGTAGAGTGTATATATTCATAATTGATAAATTTAAATGTGTATAAATTTAAAATTTTTATGTAACTATTCTTATTTTCTATCTCCAGGGTCCAGTTCTAGTTAATGTAAGGAACAATATTGTCACTTCCAGACAAACATAGTCAAATAAAATTTTGGATTTTTTTCCACCTGTTTCTTTACTGACAAATATTCGTAACTGGAGCTAGCACAATAATTGAATGTTATTAGGGAAAAGGGAGGAAAAAGATAGACTATATACTTCTAGATACTTGTGGCATACATAATTGCAAGATTATCTTCATAATTTATGCATCAAATCTAAACTGCATAAAAATTAAGCCATTCACATTGATAAAGTGATAACTAATAAGATGCAAGTGTATTTTTCCTGTTTTTTTATTCACTCTCAACTGTAATATAGAAATAGATTTCATATTCTTTTTCATTCTTTGCTAAGGAGACACTATTTTTCTTCAGAGATTCATTAAAAATAAATATTTACTGAGGATCTGCAGCATTCATTTTTACTCTGTAAGACATAGTTGCTGCCTTCAAGATACTTAGATTTTGGTCAGCAAGATGAGGGATAAGACTGAAAAGTTAATGAACAAGAGCTTAAGTAATACTTTGGAACATCAATGAAAGAACTCATGTGAACATTCAAAATTTACTGTGACACTGTTAGTTACACAGAGGATGTCTGTTAGTGGAGTTCAAAAGAGGACAAGACCATTGACCTTCACAAAGAATACGTATTAAAGCAAAAACCTTAACTGTTGCTTGAAATACATCAAGGATGGCTGGAGAGATATTTTTAGATGAGGGAGTTGAGATAGTAAAGATAAAATAATTCAAGAGATTAAAAAAATCCATAATTCTCAGTGTAAAATTATCTTTTAAACATGTCTTTCTAAACTTAGAGATTGGTAATAATGCATAGTCCTCCTTAGAGACACATAGTATCAACTTGACTGCTCCTGTCTGATTAAAGCACAGTGGATACTTCACAACCATCTATGTAGGTAGCCAAAATGGTAGTACAGTAAAAGCTGCATTTAGTTTAGGGTGGTGCCAGTGTGAGAGAAGTGTAGCAGAGACATGATTTAGTCTAAATATTCAGAAAATTAATGCACCCCTGCTACTCCGCCAACTGACTTGGAATTCAATGAAAATGTGTACACATACAGATTTAAAGGCTATGCATTATGAATTTTTGTCTTTATGAACCAAAATTAATAGAATCAAAGTCTTAAATTCTCAAGTTGAAAACCTCCTACTGAATTTCAGATAACAAACAATATTTTTCTCAATCCTTTTTCTGATGAAAACTTCTCTTTGGAAAGAATAATGTTTGTTATCCAAAATGTAGGCTGACAACTGGCCTAATTAATCACAAATGACAGAGAAGAGAAACAAAATAAATTATAAATGTTTAACGCCTTTTATATCTCATTTGAAAGATTTAACCATCGCACTTCATTAGAATATAAACAGTGGGAGAGGAACCAAATGCTGATGTAAACTTGAATAACTAAAATATAGGATATCAACAAATACCTGCATGTTGATGTAGAAATGGAATGAACACTTTTTGTAATGACAAATCAAACTTCTTTAAAGCTGAAGATAAATTAAAGAGCCAAAGCTTTCCAAAAAAATGTAGCATTAGCTGTTCTCCTAGTGATCTTAAATATTTATTTTTACTTAAGAAAAATTACTTTAACTGCAGTAATATATGTTATCTAAAGCCATATCATTAATCTCGTAAAAACAAAACAAACAAACAAACAAAAAGCACGGAAAGTATATTTACCTTTATGAGAAATTTTCAAAGCAACTCAAAAGTAACACCTATTGAAGTAAAAATTAATGAATGGAATATGGCATTAAGCTAATAAGTTCATATTAGGACATCAAAGTAATTTAGAAATGAAGTATTTTTAGTTCTCTAATCCATTAGTTTGACAAACGGTTTAATAGCTGAAAAGAGAAATCTCCTGGACAGTATCAGTTAACCCAAAAATCAAATGTAAAATCCTCATAAAGGAGAAAAAGGTGAAAGATATCATTCTAATATAATTATTCTTAGTAGTCTTACCCAACACTAATCAATCTTTAAAAAATTGTATTTTTTATGTTGAAGACTGCATTACAATTCTCATACATCTAATGTTTACCATTTTAACATTTACCAGTTTTTATAGACTTGATTTTTTTTTAGAATAGCCCTTTAAATTTAATAATTCTTAATTTATTTTTGCAGCATGCAATAGAGAAGCAGGAAAGTTAGCACAAATGTATCAGATATTTTGCATTTGCTTATATTGGTTAAAATGGCAAATATAATAAAGCATTTATAAAAATAAATAAGTTCCTAATATTATGTATTTTTATTTTAAGAAGAAGAGCTGCATTTCAAATATTTTTAGCATTTTGAAGCAGTGAATATTGCCTGCATTGGCTCCATATTCTGATTGGAGATACAGTTGGTACGTTGACTGACTTAGATAATAAAGGTTAGCTGGGGAGTTAAATCCCGGGTGGGGGCTAAATGGTAGTCAAAAAAATCTATATTCTAAACCCTGGAAACTAGGAATCTTACCTTATAAGGCAAAAGAATGAATAATATTTTACATGGCAAAAAAATATATATAATTAAATACAATAAAGCAGATTGAGACAAGGGAATTATCCAGTGACCCTAAGTATACTCATGGATTTCTTTTTAAGAGAGACGCTAAGCAAGCTTTGAGACAAATACACAGAAAAGAACACACACAGAAAAGGAAGAGACAATGTGACTACAGAGCCAGAGACTGGGGTGCAACAAGTCAAGAAATGCCAACTAGCAGAAACTGGAAGAGGCAAAGAACAAATGATTCTTCAGAGACTCTGTAGGGAGTGCCACTTTGCTGATGTCTTGATTTTAGACTTCTGATCTTATGCCACCAGGTTTGCACCAATTTGTTATGGCAGCCACAGGAAGCTGACTGATACACATGCTTTTCGTTTTTTTTTTCTTTTGCCTGTCTAAACTAATACCTCCTTGTGTCCTGTGGTTTGAACTCGAGCTGCCACCTTCTCAAGATGGGGAAGGGAGAGGACCTCTGACCCAAGCTATACCAATAATAGATTCTTCCCTCGCTAGTGCAGCCATAGTCAATTAGGCAACCTGCTTAAATTTGAGATCCTGTAGTATAAGATTCTCACATTATTCATCTTTCATTTATTGCTGCATCTCTAGAACTTAGTTATGCCAGCCATATAGTAGGTATTTAATAAAAATTTGATGAACAAATTGTCTAAATTAGTTTTTCTTCAGTGTGAATTCTAGCTTTGACAAATTATTGGAAGGTCTTTTAAAAGACCTCAAAAAGTAAACATAGACATTTAAGGAGATCCCAAGTCCAGAGGTCTGAATTTTCTCTGTCTGGGCTCTTTATTTTTTATCAGCTTTATTGGACAAAACAGGACACACTAATCCAATGTTGGAAGTTGGGATAGATCACGTTTTGAAAACATTGTCTCTAAAGCCTGTAATCTCAGCACTTTGGGAGGCTGAGGTGGGCATGGATTGCTTGAGCCCAGGAGATACAGACAAGCCTGGGCAACATGGCAAAACTCCGTCTCTACTTAAAAATAAAAAATACAAAAAGTTAGGCAGGCATGGTGAGTCAACGCCTGTAGTTCCAGCTCCTCAGGTGGTGGAGGTGCGAGAGTTGACTGAGCCCAGGAGACAGAGGTTACAGTGAGCTGAGATTGTGCCACTGCACTCCAGCCTAGGTGACAGAGCAAGACCCTGTCTCAAGAACAAACAAACAAATAACAACAACAAAAATTGTCTCATAATATTTAATATTATTTTTCTAAAACTCTTGAGTAAGTTGATTTCTGGGGAGCAGGAGATGGACTAAAAGGGTAACATATAACAAGCTGGAAGAAAAAGATAACTTTTGTTTTCAGTCTTAATATCTTCAGGGTTCAGTTTCACAATGCTCTCAATATCAAACATTCATACTTACCCTTTGCAATTGAAATTGCAATTTACAGAAAATCAAAATGAGTCATAGGTATTTGTTGAATAGTTCATATATAAGTGAAGTATGTTTTCGGAATTGAAAATAACCTTGCCATTAATGCAGATTATGTATCATCTTCTAATTTTATACACATTAGTTATCAGAACACTTAGGTAACATCAAAGTCAAAATTACATGACAAACCTGTTTTTTTTTTTTTTTTTTTTTTTTTTTACAGACTGTGTTCCTGGGTTGATGCATAGTTAATAGATTCCAATGCTTTTAACAGGGCTCAGAGTTAGACACTGTGTTTTGTTCCATCTATCCTCACCTCACCCATCTGTGGTACTAAATTTAGAACAGAGATGGACTTAATTACAAAGGCCGTTACATCTTATTTAAATTTACATTCCTTTTTCATGAAAAATTCATATGTAAAGGTAGGTAAAATGTGATATACTAAATCAATCATATCAAGGCAAATGGTAAAATTACATCATCCACATTTTTCACAACTATTTCATCTTGGACCTAAGAATACATTGTTTAAATATCTGAGGAGTGATCGTTTCGAAATTTAGGGAATCTATTTTCTTCCTCCAATAAGATTTGGCTTTATAAACTCTGGGGTAAAGGGCAGGGGAGTCTGACTGAATATCAGATAATGTCTTAAAAACAAAACATTATGAAACAACAAAACCAAAAACCACATAATCTTCCAAAATCACATTAAGTATATCATCTTATAGGAAAAGTATTATATGTATGATTTTCTAATTTCTCACACAGGCCTCATTAGCATACATGTTATCAAAAATAATAAATTAATAGCAGTAAAATTTTTATCTCAAATAACCTATATTGATTGAGTTACATATATTGTGCAGCATCTATCTCACATTTCCTATAAAGGAGAGGGAAGAACAGAATTGTGAGAAATACCAGCAAGCTACACATCAGAAAACGAATTCCATACCGTACTTTTTATTAATGCAAGTACAAATTAAGGAAAAATTATTAGCCACACACAACTCATGCTTTTATCTTCCATGTTAATAACTATTCCTTTATGATTCAATTCAGTAAGTAAATTTTTATAGATTATTTGCCATATAAAGTAATATATTTCTATTCCATTAGGATAATGGCTGGCAAAGAAAGTAAAATATGGTGGAATATTCTATCAACATAAGGGTTCTGCTGCAAACAGTTAAATGCAATAATTATTTTGTACACTTACTTTACAAATGTCTTCTGTCACTTATTTTACACATACTGAGTAAACTACACTGCAATGGGTCTGGGGAGTGGAAGACAACAAAATACTTTTAAAGTCTGAACCTAAATGGTAAATGACGGCTATAATCTGCAACATCATCTTCAGAAAAAAAAAAAAATAGTGCTATATTCTTTCTAGTTTGAACTCCAAACCTTTCACAAATTTCTTTATGCATGGAATATTTACTAATAGTGCTTCCCCAATTGTTTTACTTTCATGCATTGTTTTTCTTTTTCTCACAATAACTGAACTCTGGATGATGCTAATAGATGAGTTTTTATCTTTTTCTGACTGATTTGCCATCTGATCTGGTGTTTGATATATTTCTCTTCTTTTTTTTTTCATGTAAAGCAGCACTCTTCTTTTATTTTAGTTTAGTTTAGTTTGGTTTGGTCTTTGAGATACAGTGTCTGTTGCCCCAGCTGGAGTGCAGTGGCACAATCCTGGCTCACTGCAAACTCCGTTTCCCAGGCTCAAGCAGTCCTCTCACATCAGCCTCTCTAGTCACTGAGACTGCATACCCCTGCCAGGACGGCTAGCTAATTTTTTGTATTCATTTGGTAAAGACAGGGTTTCCTCATGTTACCTAGGCTGTTCTTGAACTTCTGGGTTCAAGCAATCCTCTCACCTCAGCCTCCTAAACTGTTGGGATTACAGGCGTGAGCCATCACACCTGCCTTTTCTCTTAAAGAGTATTCTCTTGCTTTGAATGTGTCAATGGTCTTTCATTTTTTTTTTTCTTCCTCTGAGTGACTTAACTTTTGCCCTAATCCTTTAGTTATGTCTTTGTTTCTTTCCATATGTGAGGTGTTGACTTAGGAAAATTTACTGTCATTTCAATGTCTACTATATTCAATTTCTTCCGTTGGTCATGAGAAGTAATACATCTTCTGCTAAGTAGGAACTTGCTTGATTTTGTATTTGAAGTAGATTGAGAATAACAAGTTTTTCATATTTTCCAAATCCACATTTTCCTTAGAGAAAAAGCAAGGAGAATCAATATTCTGTAGAGTTTTTGTGAAGTGGAGCAGTCCTTGGTTTCCCCAGACAGTGGCCTGAGTCTCCATGAATGAAGAGCACTGTTTTGTTTGGTCTACTAAGCCCTCAGGATTCACTTTTGTGGACCTGAAACATAAGTGTTTTCCTAAAGTTTTAAAAAAAGCTTTTATACTTACAGATTTTGCTTCAGTAAATGTGTATCTTGAAATTGAGAATTTAACAGGGCTGAATAATCTAGCTCGCATCTTCAGGTTAATCTCAAATTAGAAGTTTTAGTTGTGGCCAGGCACGGTGGCTCAAGCCTGTAATCCCAGCACTTTGGGAGGCCGAGACGGGCGGATCACGAGGTCAGGAGATAGAGACCATCCTGGCTAACCCGGTGAAACCCTGTCTCTACTAAAAAATAGAAAAAACTAGCCGGGCGAGGTGGCGGGTGCCTGTAGTCCCAGCTACTCGGGAGGCTGAGGCAGGAGAATGACGTCAACCCAGGAGGCAGAGCTTGCAGTGAGCTGAGATCCGGCCACTGCACTCCAGCCTGGGCGACAGAGCGAGACTCCGTCTCAAAAAAAAAAAAAAAAAAAGAAGTTTTCGTTGTATGAGCCTTGTACTTATTGTTGTTTCATATGTATTTTAAAATCAAATGCATTGGTAACTGGGGTCAAAGGCTGAGTAATAACAGTTTATGAATTCAAAGCCAGTGCTCTTTTTTGAAGTAGAATCCTGATAATCAGTGTGTGTGTGTGTGTGTGTGTGTGTGTGTGTTTAATTTTTAAGGAATAAGATGATAATCCAGATGTAATGTTGACACACACTTCACACTACAGAATAAGTATAAATCAGTTATATTATTTTGAGAAAACCAAATATAACAGAATAAAATATGAAACATATATGCTCTGTTTTTCAGTATTCATATTTTCAGCACAGTTGAAACAAAAGATGTCAATATAAAAAGGTTTCTCTTAGGCTTGGTAACGAGTCCCTCCATTAATTAGAGAACAAAATGTTGTACAACATCTCATGTGTTTTTGGCTTGGTAGTTGTTACTAATATGCTATACTTTCTGAATTGTATGTAAAATTGTTCTAAGTACATGGATTACCTTTTCTGGTTACTGGCAGAACCAACCGAAGTTGATGACAGATTTTCTTAATGAAGTCATGGATGCAAATTGCATACTAGGAAATTTCCAAAAAATATATTAAAAGTGCTTATTTTAAATGACTAAAAATGTTATATATTTTTAAAAATGTCTTAAGTGTCTTTGGATTTTGGAATTCTCACAAATGCTATTGTGGAAATGTTATTTTGATTGCATTATATTAAATAAATTTATTCTAGGGCAAACCAACATGAAGTTGAATAAAGCAGGGGCAGAATTAATCAATTGATGATGTTTTTTCCCTGTATGGAAAGGCTGAAAAACTTAACCCTCTAGAGTAGCTTTCACATCTCAGGTGGAGAATTGGAAAAATAAACTAAAAATAAAATCTAAACCCTCCCATTCACCTAACAAACCTCCTTGTGGCCAAAGGGACCACAGAAAAGCCTTAAAACTGAATTCTCAGTCATGATGAGATAGGAGGTCAGAAAAGCTCCCTAATACCCTGTTCCTTTGGCATTTAGACACAATGACTGGTTCTCATTAATCTTAAAATAGAGATTATAAGACTGAGAGAAAACACTCTTTGTAGCAATAAGATACCAAATTATAAACAGGGTGTAAGGCCATGCCAGGCAACGGTTGAGTCACACACTCCTACATTTAAAGAATAAACTATATTCTAACTCCTCAAGGCTTTTCTTTTTTTCCTAGAAGCTAAACAACACTGGCCTCAAGATAAACAATATTAAAATGATTACAACTCATTCAGCTTACAAAGGCTGACTAACTGACCCCCTGTTCTGCCAGCCATAATTACAGACAAGAAACTGATGTTGGTAATTCTCTCCAGATAGGAAGAATACTCACCATGGATTGGTTCTGGCCGGATTTACAGAGGCTGACACTTGAGTGACTTTGTGTCTTGAAAAGACCTTTTGACATATAGGGCCTAATTGTAGTACAGTTAAATGTTAAGCCTCCACTCCACTTAACATGGATGTATGTTGCATGGCTGTTTCATTCAAAATGCATGCCTCGGGACCACCATCATGAATATTTATAGCTTCCCTTATAACCTGTTCAGCATAAAGCTTCTACCCCATCTCCACCTCCTTCAAAGTGTCTGTCTTCGGTCTTTACCAGAGACACACTTCCCAGCCTACAAGATGGCCACCTGTAGGCTGTAACCCTTCACAACAAAGAAAAATTCTATTCTCAGTTTATAAATTATTTTCTTAAAGTTAAGAATCACACAGATGACTATATAGAATATATATATATAAAGCAGGAGCAGAGATCCTGTATGGTCAGTAAATCCACAACATGGGATTTAAATCAGCACTATTGATCATCTGCAGATCAGCAGCAGCCATAAATTTGTCAAATACTCTTCCTATCAAATATCCTTCAAAAATACATGTAATTAATTAGACACTAGCACCAAAGATTTTCTATTTGTGTCTTCCAAGGCAATTTGTAATAACAACAACAACACCAACAACAACAACAACAAAAATTAATAGGTCACCTCTTTTTGTGGAGTTTCCAGAGAAACTGATATATAGCATGGTATTGTAAATTAATATAGCCTTTTTAGAAAGTTATTTGGGGCAATACAAAGATGTCATATTCTTATACTAGCTATTGTTTCTGAGTTTTCTTAAAGAGTTAAACAGAAGAAAACAGAAATCTACATGACTATATTCTTATCAATGCATCTATAAGGTCAGATATTAATGTTTAATTCAAAATTAATGTTTTGAATATCTATATAGATTAGCTTTGTAAATGATGTTATATCAGTATTATTATTATCATAGTTATCATTATTATTCTGATTAATTCATTTAAAGTGATAACTGTTTACAAACATGGAAGAATATTTATGGTATAATCCTAGGTAGAAAAAAGGAGAATGCAAATTATATTGACTCATTATTTTGACAAATATTTATTATTTCTACCATGTGGCTAGTCACACACTTTTTAAAAAAAAAAGTCACAGGCAAAATGTATGAAATCCCTAACTTTATGGAGCTTTTACACTTGTGGTGGGTGCATATGAAAAAAAATGACCACATTGAGTTAATCCATTTCAACAGTACTGAGTGGTACTGAGGAAAGAGACAGGACATCCCTCTGAGTGGATGTAACAGGAGAATCTAAATGAGCCTAAGATGAAAAAAAGCTTTTGTGGGAAAGGTGCCTGGAGACTGAATAGGAGTTATTCAGATGAAGAAGTATGGAAAGTGTTCCAAGTAGAAGAAAAGTCATGGGCAAAGGTCTTGTAAAAGTTATAACTTCAGGAATGTTGAGGGTCAGAAGAAGGCCGAAATGATTGTATAATAGAGAATCAGGGAGGACTGCTGTTACCCCAGGGAAGCACTAGATCAAGCAAGATCTTTTAGGTAACATGTTAGGAATTTCGTATCTAAATAATAGTAGCAATGGAAGTATATTAAGCAAGTATATGCATTATGATTCTACCTCTGTAAAACAATAAATGAATATATATTCGTTTGAATATATATGAATAAATATGAATAATATGACCATATATACGATTATATATGACTATATATATATATATATATATAGTCAAGGGGTTGAAATGAAATTAGCAATGATTCTAAAGGCAAAGGCAGAATCTGGGGGAATTTCCTTTTATAAGAGAAAACTATTATATATGATGCCACATCAACTCTTCAATTACGTTTAAATTTGAGTGAAAAAAGTATGGTTTTCTAAATGCAAATTAAGTGCTTTTAAAATTCTTTAATGTCATTTTTAGGACATTAAATATTATAAGAAATTCTAACAACGCATTCTACAAAATAATTCCTAAGCCTCATAATTGATTTCTTCAGTTTTAATAAAACATTTCTCTAAAAAGTATATATTTATGTTTTTAATATAAAGTATAATCATGAAATATTTGAAAAATCTAAAGGAACTTTGAGATCAAAGCTTTGTTTATAGGATTTATAATACTCAGCTGAGGATAAGAATCACAGTTATAACGGGCACACCAGTAACGGGCACACCAGGAGAATATACCCCACGCCTGGCCGGGAGGGTCCCATGCCCCCGGAGCCTCCCTCCTTGCTAACACAGCAGTCTGCGGCG
>NW_012120032.1:599236-768934 GCF_000951035.1 Colobus angolensis palliatus | reverse complement strand
CACACCAACATGGCACAAGTATACATATGTAACAAACCTGCACGTTATGCACATGTACCCTAGAATTTAAAGTATAATAAAAAAAAAAAAGAAAACACCAAATAATAATATAAAATAACTGATATGCTGTTTATTTAAGAAAAATTATATGTAAATGTTGAAGAAATGACTTTTAATAAAGATTATATGGTGTTAAAAAAAAAAGAAAATGAAGATGGGAATTTGTGTAGTGTCTATCAAGCATTTGTCAGGATTTCACAATCAAATAAGAAATGTTGCTATTTGTGGCTGTGCAGATAACATCATGTCTCACTATCCTGTTGCATTTGCAAAATGATATCAGTGTTATATACGTATACATAATACAATACTATGGAACAAGAATTTGGCTCATTACATTTAAAGTTATATAAATTCAGATTTCATTTCTCAGTTTTCCAGAGAGATGACAAATATGCCTAGTAATCCTCTATTTATTTTAGAGAAGCAGATTTTAAAAATATTTTAAACAAAAGAACTAAAAATTAGTTTTCCTGCACTGTATATATGTGTTTGATTCCCTTTAGGATTAGTGAGAGTTATTTGTGCATGTTAAAGGGAGTCTATAACCTAAGCCTCAATTCCAAACCTTTCCTAAAAGCACTTTTTGAAAGCTTAACTAGAGTGGCTACATGCTTTTAACCCACACTTATGTTCAAACACTTTCAAGGGGACCACACTTACTTTAAAAACCTAAAATCACAGAATCATGTTACATTAGCTAAGTTAAATAAAAGACAACCACAAATGGAATGCAAAATATCTTTTTGATCTTTCTGTAATCACTTTTCCATAGTAAGACAGCCTTCTGAGGGTGAATGTGTATCACCAGTCATTTTAGTAATGCAATTATTTGAAAAATGTAACTACTGGAAAATGCTGTTGGCATAAAATGCCAAATATGTATGCACATGTGTGTATTGTACAAGTATACAAATGTATATAGGTAGAATCCGCAATCTCACTACCTATGGGAACAGGTAAGTATAGGCCAAATACAATGGACAAAATGAAGACTGAAGTGCATATCATCTATGTATTATTCATGCTTGAAAAATCTTATAATCAGAGATAATAGTTATTGAAGTGAGATTCAGGTTTATGGCAACATTTAGTTCTCTGTAGATAAAATCTCTATCACCTTTAAAGGGTGGATGACATTTCAATATCCCCTAAGTGGTGCTATGTAATCTCACCTCTCTTACTTATTTCTAGTCATTTCCCTCCCCACCCACCTTTTGTTGTTGTTGTTACACTGAATGCGATAGACGTACTTAATGTCATTGTAGAGCTCATCTTTCTCTACAGAGACGGTTGGAAAATGCCATGAGTATCTTGGGAAATACCAACAGTGGCAGAGAGTATTACCCCATTCCTTATTCACATTTGCAGGGAAGCTTGATACTGATTAGCCAGATGTTATATATTAATTATATACCTCTTATTGTGCTAACCACTGAGAACAACAGAAATAAGAAAAATGGTTTCTACTATATACTATTTATTTTTAGCAAATGAATGTGCAAAAAATAATGACCAATGAAGTATTAGCTGGGTAATAAACAGGATAAATACAATACAAGTTTGACAATTAGGGAGATGACTGTGGGTTGTAGTAGCCATGAAATAATTAATGAACTAGACGTGTCCTCTAAAATAGCTAGGAGGAAACAGAGTGAGTAAAGGAATGAAGATAGCATTGGTGAGTGACAATGGAGTGATAAGTCTTTTGAAACAAAGCTTATATTGGGGAGCACCATATTATAGGAAACAAAAATAAAGGTAGGGGCTTGAAATGCAAAGGTGTTTGGGGGAAAATAGGAAGCCAGTGAAATTCTAGTGGGGTAGTGATACACATTACTAAGCGTTTTCCTATCATTCATCCAGGAGTGTAAGAGAAAATACAACTGAAGCTGGAAACAAAAAATAAATAAATAAAGAGACCACCATAACAATCTTGGCAGAAAACAGTGCGATCCTGACCTCAGGTGGAATTAATGGAAATTGCCAAAATAAGAGAAAAATATAACCTTGATTGGCAGTAACAAAATTGTTTGCCTACATGTTCAGGTCTTATTAAGCAAAATAAACTTGTTCCTTATTTTATTTTTAAACTCTTATTTTGATTCAGAAACATGAGGCTATAAATCCATAGCATTTTATTAAAAAAAAATGTCAAGAACAAATCCTTAAGAATTATCAAGAGTGACTTAAGCAGTATTGATGTAGAGATAATATTGTCACAATTATCAAGAGTGACTTAAGCAGTGTTGATGTAGAGATAATATTGTCACAAAATCCAAGTGTTGTGCAATGTCTGCTTTTCTGCCTGAGCTTATTATTAGGCATAAATAATCAAGAGCAAGCTTTTTTTTTTTTTTTTTCGGCTAAAGGTGATTTTGGGGGATTTTTTGTATGGAAGCTAAAAGGTTTATATTCAAAGATGGGAATTCTTTAGGTAAGATAGAAGAAATATTACAGAATTTTCAAAAATTAAAGCATAAAAAAAAATGCAAACATGAAAAGGAAAAGGAGAAGTAGAACATTAAAGCCAGTAAAACTATGCAGTTTTTACTAAAATTTGGAGATTCAGGGTTTTATGAGAATTTAGAACAGAAAGAAAAGTGAACTAGTAGAAAAACTAGATGCATCCTTGTCTGTATTTGAGAAACTTGGGTGAACAAGGGTAAAAGCAACTGCTCCTTAGTAAATTAAGATGCCTGCGCTAGTTGATTTCTAATTGTCTCATTTTAATTAAGATTTCACACTGCAAGAAACTGAGATGCATCCAGGTTAGTTCAGATAATGGATTGAAAATAACAAAACAAAACAGAAACATTTCCAGGAAAGTAAGAGAGACAAGAAAAGTCTCAAAAGAACTATAGCAGGTTTTATGAGGAAAGGAAAAATCACTCATTCATCTTTTACAATACAACAGGAATCTTAGCAGTCCAAAGCATGCTGTCGCCTCTAAAACCTTTTAGTGGGTTGATAAGATTGTGAGTTCTCTATATCTGCTTCTTTGTCTACGTTTTGCACTTGATTATCAACTAACTTCTCTAAGTACTTTTTCTAGGTGAGGAACTCTGCCTAATCACACATCTCCTCTTATAGCTTCAATTTCCTCATGATTGATTTTTGTTTATTTTTATTAATATCCTGGTGTGTCGTCCCTTCTCTGGCCTCACGTTCTGGGCTAGCTTCTTCTTTTGGTATTCCTTAAATGGTTTTGTCAGTCATCAAAAAGGACACCTGTTGAAATCTGGTATACCTCAGAAGTCAATAGGTGGTTTATGGGTATTTATTCTTATTATTGTGACCTGAGTAGAGGGACTATGTTCTCCAGAGCATGGCAATCAATCTGTGTTAGCTCTTCAACAGAGGTTTGCACGCATGACATGCAACATGATATTTATTTAAAAAAATAAAATAAAAAAATTATAGTTACAACAAACAAGGTCATGATACAATCTGTTTCCTTCCTGTGGGCTCTCTTGATTTTTTTCAAAATGAAAAGCAATAGAAATCATCATTAATTAGGCATTTATAATTTTTCTCAGACAGTATGTTAAATGCTTCAATGTATACTATCTGCAATTTTAATAGTAATGCATGCCAATTTAGTTTACTCGTGCTGTTTTAGAAATGCAGAAATAGTTTCAGAGTTGTTCTCTGAGGTGCCCCAAGGCAAAATAATTGATATTAGACAGCTGAGATATGACAAACCATGTCTCTGACTCTAAAGGTCTACTGTCTCATTTCTCTTCCATTTCCCTCCTTCAGCTTTCCTTTTTTTATTATGGTTTTAAAGATGTTAAAATCTATCACCTACCCTCAGGAAATAATGTGATATTTGGTGACAAGAAAGCTACTGAGATTTATGGAGGTAGTTTGGGGTAACCAGGCATTATAAATCATCTTTGAACCCACACCTGGAAATAGCAGATAACCTAACAGAATTAATCTGTTTTACTGTTTACTGACACCCCTATTTTATGGAGAACATGATACAATCAGAAGATCTCGTATGGGTATTTTTGGTAGTAATCTCAAAGATTTGGGTTATAGGTGGCATTTTGATACCATTTCTTTGGGTACCAGTTGACAAAGGAAGAGTGCTACATACATTTAGCACATATCTCATTCTTTTAAGATAAAGATAAGATTGTTAATGAGTATATTAAAAATAATATAAAGTCAGGAGAAAAAGCTGAGTATGACAACGTGGAGATAATGATATTTTATGAATAAGAAAGGTTCACTGAGATTAAGAACAAACCGATTCAGGAGTGGAAAACGGAGGAAAAATTCAAGAAGATTTGTTAATCAATTAGGTCAAATACTTAAGATTTGGGGTAGAACTAAGGATAGTTTAATGATATAGTATTAATTTAAATGATACAATATCTTATATTCACATATTTACAAAAACAATATTAATAGAATAGACTAGAAGAATAGTATTCATTTGTGTGAAAATAAGATGGTAAGGTTTAAATTGATTATAGAGAACATTAACTGTTGTTTTAAGGTAAATACAACTCTAAGTAGTGTTAATTAATCTAGGTCACTATAAATAATGGTCCCAATCTTCTCAGTGACAAAGTCATCTTAGAATAGTTCATTATAAGTTTCTTATTTCAAAGGGGAATATAAATGAGATGTCAAGAGTTCTGAAAGAATATATTAGAAAGAAGATAGAAGAAATTCAAGATGTCTGTTCTGGGGAAGAAGACAAGTAAGTGATATGGTAGGAAGACAGAGCACTGATCTTTTAACACTTATTTATTGAACATCTATCTACCTTGTGATAGGATTTAATGAACAAGGCAGCCAACATCCTGAATTGATTAAGGTCCACCATGATCTCATTTTAACTTAATTGCTTCTTTAAACTTTCTCTCTCCAAAAGCAGCCACATTCTGAGAACCGAGGGTTAGGATTTCAATATATGAATTTTGGGGTGACACAATTCAGCCCATAGCAGTAACCATATGAAAAATCTGCAATAATATTTCAGAAAGTAAGAACATCCCCACGAAAGGCATATGCTTGATATGTCAAAGAATAGCATAAAGGCTGCTCTGGCCCGAGTATAGCAGGAAAAATGACAGATAATGCAGTTGAATTGATAGTCAGGGACCAGATCACATTGGTCCTTACAGGAAAGAGCCAGCATTTCGCTTTCTTCTCAATGGGAAGCAAGCATAGGGGTAGAAGTCGGGCATAATCTGAATTATGCATTAATGGGCACTCTGATTTCTCTATGAACAATAAAATACAGGAGCAAGTATTATCAGTCAGGAGTTGCTGCAGTAAGTAATCCAGATAGAAAAAGATACAAAGATATTGGCTTGGACTAAGCAGCTGTAAATTTGGTGAGAAATGGCCAGATTACAGATTTTTTTTTTAGGTGAAACCAACAAGACATATGTTAGATTAGATGTTAAATAGAAGGCTAATGGAAGAAGAGTAAAAAGAGTAATTATTCACATTTGCCTCAGCTCTTAAGTCGGAAAACCGAAGAAAACCCTAGATTACTGTGGAAAATTTAATAAGGACTGGTATGGAACTCATTTACAAGTAGATCTAATCAGAGTTTAGGAAATTTTTTTTAACTCAAATTGGCCAGTATTGGAATGAATTACATCATGGGAAAACAAGCATCTGTCAGTCAAGGTGAGCAAGATGGGGGGTGGGATGAAATCCAACTGTTTTCAATGTTAAGATGTATGGTTGAAAGAAATCTCTCCAGAGATAATACTCATGATAACGTACATGAGCTATCGACATCAATAATTTTGAGACAATTTTCAATGGATAAATATCAATGCAATTGAACATCAGAAGATCAAAATTTTAATTTGTACATAACAGGAAAATGTTTCCATTAAAACATTGTTAGGTAAATTTGTATTTTCTATCAGTGTAAGGCGGGAAAGTTTGTTTGTTGGAGTAATATTAATGGTAAATTATTTATTGAGGATTCTGAGAGTCTATATATGATAGTATCTTATTATACTGTAATCATTGCTAAAAAAAGTTGCACTATGCAACTGCATAGGTTCAATTAATTTCACAAGCGAATGTTTGTTCTACTCAAAGGTATACCTCACTTCTCATTTCCTTCAGACCAAAAAGTAAACCAGGCCATAAGTTATCTTGAGTACAAAATTGTATCATGGGCTAAAGAAGAAAACCATATTCATACTGAAAAAAATGCATAACCTTACTAATACATACTGAAGTGAACTAGGAAAATATATGTGAGAGTGTATCAGGGATTTTGAGCAGGAAGGAGAATATAAGACAGGACAAGTGAAAATGTATTATTTGAAAAAAGCACTTTTCCATTTCTTATGCCATAAGGACATCTGGAGCTGGTCTTAATACACCACTTGAATGTTTTTTTGAAGCTTATACCTGACAATGGACTATGGCACATTAGAGAAGATGCATAAAATATCTTGACAAAATGTTAAGGATAGGGTCAGAAAATACAGAGATACAGGAATGTTAGAATGAATTTATTATGTGAATGGAGAACCATCACTCTACCAAATTTCTCAAGGGCATAAATAAAACTCCTTTCACCAAAACATTAAGGACTGCACTGGTAATGAGACTACTGGCATTGTTGAGAAGGAGAGAGTGACTGATTTCTAGCAACTGAGGTTAAGAGTAGGAGAAGCTGAGAAGCTTACTATCATTAGGGCTAGTAGGACTCCAGAATGTTCATGATCAAGTGGTACTAATTCATCCATTAGAGATAAAGTAGACTTAATCAACATAATGAGCTTCATGGCCAGAATGGTAGTCAAACTGCCTGGAAATAAAGGAATTTGTGGTGATGACTAATGGGTCATGATGTTCCTAGTGGTAAGAGAGATGAACAGCTGCCTGAATTGATTTTTGACTTTCATAACTAGAAAAAAATCACAAACTAGAAAAAAGGCAGACCAGTCATCAAAAAAGAAAATTGCAATTTTTCTTTTTTGATCAAAGTAAGTTCAACTAACTACATTCTAATAACTAGAAGAAAAGGTTGCAAAATTATTTCTAAAATACATGAATAACATTTTCTGATTATTTCCCAAGGGGATTGAATGCCATTTCCTAGTGCAGCTGGACACTGGGCAAGGGAAAAAAAAAACATACAACTATTTTATGAGCCTTTGAAGGAGAAGTAGCCTGAAGAATGGGTACTCAAGACTTCCAGGAAGTTTGCAATGGCTTATCCTATTGTTCAGGGTCCTGCAAGGAACAAGATCTAAATGTTATAGATGACAAAACATTCTGGGAGGGAGGCATTTTGGTAGGCACAGAGCACATGGGTCTTTGTATTTTATGTTAGTGCCCATTGAAGAGCATCTATCTCAGAAGTGCTGCTTAGTAATAATGTGGGCAACATGAAACATTCTGTGAATGTCAGCCAATTCTTATCCTTGACTATGCAGTACTGTTGCAATGGGGCCATGAAAAGATTAGCCATGGGAACAGAGACATATGAGGGAGAGGAAGGCCAATACCAGGGATTTCTTCTCATCAAGCCATGGCCGATGCTGAATGCCAAAACTGAGCCATTTTTTATTAGTTAAAAATTATATGTTTATAAACCAAGGGCTTGTGACATTAAATTAGATATGTTGCTATATTAGATTTTTTAAAAGGATGGTTTATACCAACTTTAAAAATAAATAGAGATCACTATGAGCTATTGTAGGTAATAAAAATGGAATTATAACAAATAAAATGCATTTATTTTGTATTGATAAAATTACTAAAACAGTAGATGACCAGAAAGCAATATAATTATGTTATAGTCTCTGGGAAGAGTATTTTCATGCTTTTCCTAATATTTTATGTAGATCCAAAATGATAATTTATTAGTCTAAAATGGATGTATAATTTCAATAGATGAGCCATTTTCAGTAACAAAGTTGGATTCATCATATTCTAAGAGTTGACTATGAAAAATGTGGTGATTATCACATTAAAAAATCACATTAAATTAGGCTCAAGAGAGCCTAATTTATACAATGAAAGAATGTTATACAGTTTTACTTTAAGTGATATGATAAAACTTGAGATAAAACAAGGTTTAAAGTATTAAATACAAATTAAGATATAATTTTTAATAAAATGAGCCTAAAATTATCTTCATATTTTAATTTTTACATCAGTATATATTTATATAACAGTAGGAGATGGGGCCTAGGCATCCAGAAGAAAAGACCCACTTCCGGAGCAAAATTCCTAAGAAGATAAGACTATAGGTATATTTTATTTACTAATATCTATTACTAAATTTCATGGATAGCATTTACTCTAAACTCCATATTCTGTGAGGAGTGACAAACTCCCATTTTCATTAAGTATTTTTCTTCCTCTTTTTTTTTGAAACGGAGTCTTGCTCTGTTGCAGTGCAGTAGCATGATCTGCAACCTCCACCTCTTGGGTTTAAGCGATTCTTCTGCCTCAGCTTCCAGAGTAGCTGTGATTACAGACGTCGACCTCCATGACTGGCTAATTTTTTGTATTTTTAGTAGAGATGAGATTTCACCATTTTGTCCAGGCTGGTCTCAAACTCCTGACCTCAGGTGATCCACCAGCCTCGGCCTCCCAAAGTGCTGGAATTACAGGCGTGAGCCACCGTGCTTGGCCCCCTCTCCCCCATCCTTTTTTTTTTTAATAGAAATAGGAGTCTTGCTATATTGCCCAGGCTGAACTCAAACTCCTGTGCTTAAGCAGTCCTCCCATCTCAGCCTTCCAAGTAGCTGGGACTACAGGCATGACCCAGTGCATCTGACTTTTTCTTTTAATAATATATTAAAGTGAATAAAACTGGGTTCCAGGAATGTGTCAAAAGGAAATGCCATTTGAATAACATCACTGTAGTAATATTTCCTTTATTTGGTGTTATATCATGAATTAAACTACTCACATTATTCAAACCTTATATAAAAAAGGTTTGGACATTGTTTTGCTTATGTTTACAATACTAACAATTCATACAAGTTCAACTTTCCTGGGCCTCAGTCTTGTGATTAAATATATGTTACCTTTACAGATAAATGTAGGTAAGAAACATAGGCCATATGTTTGTAACAAGAGAAAATATATACATTAAAAGCAGATCACTTTTTTAATTATTATTTTTGTTTATTTTTTTTTAATTATACTTTAAGTTCTAGGGTACACGTGCACAGCGTTCAGGTTTTGCCTGCCTCTGTAGACTCCACCTCTAGGGGCAGGGCATAGCTGAACAAAAGGCAGCAGAAACTTCTTCAGACTTAAATGTCCCTGTCTTTACAGCTTTGAAGAGAGTAGTAGTTCTCCCAGCACCGAGTTTGAGATCTGAGAACAGACAGACTGCCTCCTCAAGTGGGTCCCTGACTCCCGAGTAGCCTAACTGGGAGACATCTCCCAGTAGAGGCCAACTGACACCTCACACAGCTGAGTTCCCCTCTGAGACGAAGCTTCCAGAGGAAGGATCAGGCAGCAACATTTGCCATTCTGCAATATTTGCTGTTCTGCAGCCTCCACTGGTGATACCCAGGTAAACAGGGTCTGGAGTGGACCTCCAGAAAACTCCACAGACCTGCAGCTGAGGGTCCTGACTGTTAGAAGGAAAACTAACAAACAGAAAGGACATCCACACCAAAACCCCATCCGTATGTCACCATCATCAAAGACCAAAGGTAGATAAAACCACAAAGATGGGGAGAAACCAGAGCAGAAAAGCTGAAAATTCTAAAAATCAGAGCGCCTCTTCTCCTCCAAAGGAATGCAGCTCCTTGCCAGCAATGGAACAAAACTGGATGGAGAATGACTTTGATGAGTTGAAAGAAGAAGACTTCAGACGATCAGTAATAGCAAACTTCTCCAAGCTAAAGAAGGATGTTCGAACCCATCGCAAAGAAGCTAAAAACCTTGAAAAAAGATTAGACAAACGGCTAACTAGAATAAACAGCATAGAGAATACATTAAATGACCTGATGGAGCTGAAAACCATGGCACGAGAACTACATGATGCATGCACAAGCTTCTGTAGCCGATTCGATCAAGTGGAAGAAAGGGTATCAGTGAAGATCAAATGAATGAAATGAAGTGAGAAGAGAAGTGTAGAGAAAAAAGAGTAAAAAGAAACAAACAAAGCCTCTAAGAAATATAGGATTATGTGAAAAGACCAAATCTATGGTTGATTGGTGTACCTGAAAGTGATGGGGAGAATGGAACCATGTTGAAAAACACTCTTCAGGACATTATCCAGGAGAACTTCCCCAACCTAGCAAGGCAGGCCAACATTCAAATTCAGGAAATACAGAGAACGTCACAAAGATACTCCTCAAGAAGAGCAACTCCAAGACGCATAATTGTCAGATTCACCAAAGTTGAGATGAAGAAAAAAATGTTAAGAGCAGCCAGAGGGAAAGGTCGGGTTACCCACTAAGGGAAGCCCATCAGACTAACAGTGGATCTCTTAGCAGAAACCTGATAAGCCAGAAGAGAGTGGGGGCCAATATTCAACATTCTTAAAGAAAAGAATTTTCAACCCAGAATTTCATATTCAGCCATACTAAGTTTCATAAGCAAAGGAGAAATAAAATCCTTTACAGACAAGCAAATGCTGAGAGATTTTGTCACCATCAGGCCTACCTAACAAGAGCTCCTGAAGGAAGCACTAAACATGGAAAGGAACAACTGGTTCCAGCCACTGCAAAAACATACCAATAGCAGATCACTTTTTAACCTCCTGTGTACATGTAACATATTGTTCCCATTTAATTAAAGAAAGCTTCCATAGCTTTGGAATAGATTTTCCCCCAAGGGTCATACAGATTATTAATTTTAACAATATTTCACAATTGTGATCATAACAGCTCAAAAGAAAACGAATAATGCATGTAAAACATTAACACAAGTATATTCTCTTTTAATTATTTGTTGTCTAGTTTTACTGAAATTGCTCAGAAATAACTAAAAATTTGAAAAATAACTGTAGTCATCAAACTCGAAGTGCTATAATTATAAACTGTTGACATACTATGTCATTGTTAACTATTGGAAAATCAATGCCATGTTTCTGAAAAGCCAATATATTTGTAATAATTTAGAAACTCCATTGCATATAAGTTATGATAGAAATAATTAAATGTACTCATTTTTAAAATGTATGCTTTTTTATTAGTAAAAACATACATTCTACCCTTCAGGCACTATAAAAAATGTGCTCTTTTTTGGTTATTACTTTCTTTCAACATCCTAACATGTAAAATCTAATACATTTGTGCCACTGTTATTATTACTGTCTTCTGTATTCTAAAGTATTTTTATGTGTCAACTTCACATTTTCCTTATACACTTTTACTATAATTACAGCTATGCAAAAAGTTATTATAACTGTAATGTTTAAAATTTATATGACACTTTTCATCTTATCTAAGTTATAACATTAAATAAGTAATTAATCTATAACATCTCTAAAGTGATGTGCAAGCATTTCATCTACGTTAATTATACAAACAATGAAAGTAAACATTATACTACATATATATAAACACTGCAAGATGATCTAGTCAGATGGAAATGGTTCTATTAAGCTTCCAATTAATCTGCTAGGAAATGCTATAAAGTGCATAGAAGAGGAATTAACAAAACAATAAACAGAAACATATGAAAATACTTGAAAGTTCTTTTAATGTGTGTGTATGTGTATATATTCATATGTGTGTGTATATATATATGTATAAGTATGCACAAAATGATAGTATTCTTAATACATCAAAGGTGATACAAATTGTGTCAACACAGATAAATTTGTATTTTTACTTATTTCTAAGTAATTAATTTTAAAAAGAAAGAGAGATGCATAATGCATTGATAGCTGCATTAAAATATATATTGGGGAAAGATGGCCAGTAGGATATCACCGGTTTTGGTTGTATCTAGACAAGCCAATATTAGTCATGATTAAGTCATTCATTCTACAAATATTTAATGAATTTCTACTCTGTGCTAGGCTCTGCTGTATGTGCTGAATGCAAAGTGCCCACTCTCATAGAAATTACTTTCTAGTGGCCACTCAAGATTTCTTTGTGAATGATATTTCTCCTTAAGCCATCTCATAAAAATAACAGATGAAAAAGAAAAGTTGTAGAACCCATAAACGACTGTCAAAGTTTAGTCCTAGATGACTGCAGGGTCCTGAGAGATTTGACAGTATAAGTTCTAGGAGTGATTTGAAACAAAAAGTATATTATTGCTATTATTAAGAGTATTTTTCATGGGAGATTATGTCAGATGCATGATGGTAGGCTCAACTGTGGAAAAAAATATTATCCTTAGTTATTGGGCTTCAGATATATTCATAATCATCTGAATGTAGCTTGAGCACAGAGAATCTATGACTTCAGACTTTTTTATCTTACACACGTAATACCAAATCTACAACTGTATTTGCTACACTGGAGGACTGTTAGAATTAATAATAATGACAAAAATATCTAACATTTATTACTGAGTTCTTGCTATTTACTAGCTACTGTTTTAAGTACATTTCATGAATTATTCTAATTGTATGTTCACATTTCTTTGAAATTCAAGTGTGAGGTTTTTCTTTATCTGTAAATGTCTTTATAGTAAAAACCATTTGAGTCCCAGACATGGCATCCTTGGTTCAGTTTTCATTCAATTATTCCAGCAACTCATTATCTTGTTACATATTTGATACATTTAAGAATTTTGAAATGCCTCGATAAGGTTATTTTATAAAACACAGAGGAAGGATAGGCTTTAATTTCTATTATGAAATTACTAGGAAATACTTGTATGTGTATTTCACTTATTTAATTCAACTACGAAATGAGATGTAGGAAAAAAATAGTCCCATTGGTATCCTTAAATTCCACTTTTAGTCATTCCCCAAATGATTCTACCGCTCTACTGACAGGACAAAATCAAAGTAAAATAAGCCAAAAGAAATAGATGGTGAACCTTTTTTTCAGTTCCTGGAGATATTGAGAGTGATTTAAGAATTTTTGAAAGATAACATGGCCTGTACACACTTTTCAAAATTATGAGCTAATTTAAAAATACAACCTCTGAATTACATAAAATCTTACTACACTACCTGTGTCATTAGCATCTGCTTCTCTCAAAAACGGATTTGTATTCTCCAAACTCACCAGTCTATCATGTACACTTAAAACTAAAGTTACAATAAGCTGTAAAAATATTAATGATAATTTACTAGTAGGATAGACTACTTAAAACATGCCAAGTGCTATGCTGAGTGCAGAACAGAACAAGAAAACACAAAATAATGGAAAGCTATAACAATACTGTAAGTTAGTGAAAGATACATTTCACATTCTAAGAATTTTAAGGAATCTTTGATAGAAGTAGAAATATTGGGAAAAGTGTATATGAAGGTTTTGTTTGTTTGTTGGTTGGTTGGTTTGGGAAGTCCTATCCTGGTAAAACTCACAAAACATCCTAATTTGTAGGACAAGTACTAATGATCAGTGGAGCAGATGTGGCTCATAAAATGTGGGCTGAATATGATTATAATCATCAGTCTTAGAAAACAGTAGCATTCAGAGATCTCTGTGGTCTTATACCAGATAGGCTATTCAGAGAGGTGGAAGAGGTTGCTTCAGACACTAGGATGGAGTTTTGGGAGACTTACAGTTTCTACCTGGCACAGAGACAGGGTCATACAGTAGATCTGGTGCATTCTTTTTAGTGCTATAATTTTACCAGGCATGGAGAAGACATAATGCTGAAATAAATTTCCCTGTAGAGGTGAGGGCATATTTCTGGGTCTATCCCCAGTCTCTTGTCATTGATAATATTTGTATCAGTCCTAAAAACCAGGAAAAGATGATATCCACATTCTATATACTTAAAGAAAAATAAGATGCTGTACAAGAGTGAGTGGAAATGTGACCAGAATGAAGAAAGAGTTTACACAGCCTGTAACTCACCTGTTTGTATCTGACAACTGCTCTTATTAGGAAAGTTGGCCAGATTCTGACTAAGCCTCAATAACTATCTTATTTGGAAGGATGAAGGCTGGATCTGACAGTGTTCCAGTGTGTGTATAGAGAAGAATTGTGGGAGAAATGTGTTTGGTTATAAATCTGAATCTCAACACCACCTCTGGAACACACATCAGCTATTGGAGATCATATCAAGCAGGGATTACTGCATATACACTACACATATATACAGTAGCTATCAAAGAGAACTAGCATTTTACTTATAGTAGTTCTAGGCTGCTACATCCCACACAGGGAAAAAAGGTATAGCAAAAAGTAAATGCTCACTGTTTATGGTACCTTTGGGTCTCATTCATTTTTATATTACTGCATCTGTGAACTGATGTGGTTCAGCCAGGTAAAATAACTATTCCCATTTTTTCCCTTCTTGACTCATATAATGTTACAGATCATCTCAAGACATCAGATGACCCCATAAACAAAGATGAAGATAAAAAACAAGTAAGAATGGCAAACAGTAAAATTACTAGGCGTATGAAAACAAAGAGACTACATTACGGAAAAAGAATAGTTTCCTTTCAATGAAATAGAATTATTACAAGAAACAGGAGGGCATTTTAGAAAATGTCTAATTTTTCTGAAAATATAATTGGAGAGGATAGAATACCAAGAAATCTCAAGCAAGTTATATGTGATAAACTAAAATCTTGAAATGTGAAAGGCTTAATAGAGACAGAAAAAGTAATATCAAATTTTTAAAATAATAATCCCAAACGGAAGCAATGAGTGACAGCTGCATAAATTAAAAAAGAAGTTTAATATGAGTCTGAAAATTTCTATTGGAAATCAGATTTTTTATCATTTATTCACTAAAAGAAAATATATTCCACATAAAAATAAAAGAAGAAAAAGTGAGAAAATCAAGTTAAAAATCAGAAAACATTAAATTACACAGAAGATTGAACCTACTAGTTGCTAGTATACAGGAATCAGTTAAAATTACCTATGAAAAGACAAAGATTTCCAGATTTGATTGCAAAACAACATTAACTATATATCATTTATTAAAAGTAAAATAAAATGCTTAAAAATTAACTTCAAATAAAACCTACCTAAAATGCTATATGTAACTGCAGTATTAATATTTAATATTGAATAAAGCTGACTTTAAAAGTAAATGAAAGTGTCTCATATTACTAATAAAGAAAAATAATGGAAGCTATAATGAATTATAAGCCATTAGAGCACAGCAGATAATATTAAAAATAAAAAGAGAATTTATTTTTTTATTTTTTTATTTTTATTATTATTTTTTTTTGAGACAGAGTCTCGTTCTGTCGCCCAGGCTGGAGTGCAGTGGCCGGATCTCAGCTCACTGCAAGCTCCACCTCCCAGGTTGACGCCATTCTCCTGCCTCAGCCTCCCGAGTAGCTGGGACTACAGGCACCCGCCACCACGCCCGGCTAGTTTTTGTATTTTTTAGTAGAGACGAGGTTTCACCGTGTTAGCCAGGATGGTCTCGATCTCCTGACCTCATGATCCGCCCGTCTCGGCCTCCCAAAGTGCTGGGATTACAGGCTTGAGCCACCGCGCCTGGCCATAAAAAGAGAATTCAACAAAAGTAAGTACAGTGAAAGACTCTAGTGCATAACTTATTAGTCCTTAAGACATCAACAAAGAAGACAGACTACCTTAATTACACAATTAAAAAAACAATTTAACCATTGTGCTAAATTTAGCATGGAACACACCAAGAATAAACATATTTTCCAAAAACTATTGCACCAAGTCAAATATAGAAACAAGATATCTCAGTTTTTGACATTGTGATAAAGCTGGATAATACAAGTTTTAACAAACCAAAACTTCAAAACTTCAAATACTGATAAATGCATATCAAAAGTCACTATCTTAAATCATTCAGTTTAAAGATAAACTCCCAACTATGATATGCAGACTAGTTAGAAATAATAGTAGATACATACAGTCATGTGCAGCTTAACAACGGGAATATGTTCCGAAAAAAGGCATTGTTAGGCAATTTTGTCATTATGTGAATGTCATAGTGTGTACTAACATGAATCTAGATGGTATAGCCCAGTGGTCACCAAAATTTATGGCACCTGGGATCAGTTTTGGGGAAGACAATTTTTCCATGGATGGATGGGGTGGGCAGTGGTGGGGTAGAGAGCGGGGATGGTTTCAGGATGAAACTGTTTCACCTCAGATTATCAGGCATAATAGATTCTTACAGGGAACACACAACCTAGATCTCTCGCATGTGCGGTTCACAGTAGGGTTCACGCTCCTGTGAGAATCTAATGCTGCAGGTGATCTGACAGGAGGTGGAGCAGTAAGGCTCACTAGCTGGCAGCTCACTACCTGCTGTGTAACCCAGTTCTGAACAGGCCACTGACTGGTACAGACCAGCAGCACAGGGGTTAGGGACCCCTGGTATAGCCCACTACATACCTAGGCTATACAGTATAGCCTATTGCTCCTAGGCTACAAACCTGTATAGTATATTACTGTACTAAATAGTATAGGCAGTTGTAACACAGTGGTAAGTATTTGTGTATCCAAACATATCTAAACACAGAAAAGGTACAATAAAAGCATGATATAAAAAAATTAAAAAAATGGCTCAGCTGTTTGGGCACTTATCATAAATTAACTTTGTAGGACTGGAAGTTGCTCTAGGTGACTAGTGAGTAAATGTGAAGGCCTAGGACATTACTGTCCCCCACTGCAGACTTCATAAGTGCTATACACTTAAGCTATGCTATATTTATAAACAATAATTTTCTTCCTTCAATAATAGCTAATTACTTCAACTAACTTTATAAACATTTTAATTTTTTTAATTTTTTTGCCTCTTTTATAATGACACAGCTCAAAACACAACCACATTATGCAGCTTTACAAAAATATTTTCTTTATATTCTTATTCTATAAGCTTTTTTATATTTTTATTTTTTTAAATTTTTACTCTGTAAACATTGTGTTTAAAACTAAGACAAAGACACACAGATTAGCCTAGTATGAAACAGGGTCAGGATCGTCTATGCAGTGTTTTCCAGCTCCACATCTTGTCCCACTGGAAGGTCTTTGGCGCAGTAACACAAATGGAGCTGTCATCTCCTATGGGAACAATTCCTTCTTTTCTTTTCTAATACCTCCTGAAGGATATGCCGGAGACTATTTTACAGTTGGCTTTTAAAAACTTAGTATACTCTAAAATGATGCTTAAAAGTATATTATAATAAATACATAAACCAGTAACATAATTGTTCTTTAGCATTATCAAGTATTCTGCACTGTACATAATTTTATGTGCTATATTTTCAAATGACAGGCAGTGCAATATATTTGTTTACACCAGTATCATTACACGTGAGGAATGCTTGTCATTCTGACAGCTAAGACTTCTTCAGGCGACAGGAATTTTTGAGCTCCATTATAATCTTATGGGATCACTTTCATACGTGCCATCCTTTGCTGACTGAAATATTATGCAACACATGATAATATGGTTTGGTTCTGTGTCCCCACCCAAATATCACCTTGAATTGTACTCCTGTAATTCCTATGTGCTGTGGGAGGGACCTGGTGAGAAATAATTTGAATTATGGGAGTGGTTTTCCTCATAATATTCTCATGGTAGTGAATAAGTCTCATGAGATCTGATGGGTTCATCGGGGGTTTCTGCTTTTGCATCTTCCTCATTTTCTCTTGCTGCCTCCCGCCATGATTCTGAGGTCTCCCCAGCCTTGTGGAACTGTAAGTCCCATTAAACCTCTTTTTCTTCCCAGTCTCAGGTATGTTTTTATCACCAGTGAGAAAACAGACTAATACACATGACTACATATATCCAAATACATGGATATGTGTTCAAAGAATGATAAAGAAGGAAAATGCAGCTCAATAAACTACAGAAGGCCAAAATAACACATTATTTTCTTCAAAATATGAGCCAGAGTTTAGTACTTCTGCTGCATTTAATAAAGTATTATGGGTTTTTTCCAAAGTTATATTTTTAGAATTTTTATAGATTCAGGTCTTAGGTGTAAGCCCTTAATCCATATTGAGTTGATTTTTGTATAAGGTGAGAGATGAGGAACCAGTTTCATTCTCCTACATGTGGGTAGCCAATTACCCAACACCATTTGTTGAAAGGGTGTCCTTTCCCCACTTTAGGTTTTGTGTTTGCTCTGTCGAAGATCAGTTGGCTGTAAGTATTCGGGTTTATTTCTAGGTTCTTTATTCTGTTCCATTGGTCTATGCGCCTACATTCACCTCTGAGCAACAGGTGAATGGGATATGCTGAATAACTTCGCTACAGAATAATTAAGGAATCAAAGAGACTGAGGGGTTGAGGAGGAATTATTTAATTACTTAGGTGCACCTACCCAGTTGGATTAACATCCAAAGGACTGAGCCCCAAACAGTCAAGCTACCTTTTAAGCATTTCATGGGGTGGGGGGAGTTCTGTGCAGGGGGAAGCGTATTACAGAAGTGAGAAACAAAGACAGTTATTCAATTAAGACATGCATTACATTATTTCTTACTTTTCAAGGAACAACATGTTTTGCTACTTGAGATTATCTGTCTAGTGACCTTGCAGCTGCACAGCTAGAGAAACAGAGTCTTCACAATCCCTGGGAAAGGCAGAGATAAGGCTCACTAGCCACAGAGAGAAAAACAGGCAGTTAATTTTAAAGGACTCCAGCCCTTTTCTTTTCCTCAAGGGGAATTGGATTTTCTTACATACAACTGAGTTTTTGCTTACACAATCTTTAATTTCTTTTAATTCCTGTTCCAACTTAAGCAAGTCAGTCTACCCCTACGACAGAAAGCACATGCACTGTGTGAAAAATGCCTGAGACACTCTGGAATTGGGATACTTTTACTAAGAGATAGAGGGCATTAAATCTGAGGAGTGATGAAAAGTTGGTTATGTAGGACGTAATTAAGTTAAAGTTTTTAAACAAGTTTCTATGATTGCCTATAGTGATGGAATTATATTCCCCGAAAAGCAGATAAACCATTTTATTTTATTTTTACAGCCCAAACAATAGATGACATCTGAATCTGTGGGTTTTTTAACAAATAATTTTCATCAAAAATGTAAACACTTAAATTTAGTCTTATAAAATATTCATTTCTTTGACAATGTTGGTTAGTACTAATAAACATTAGAGTGTTATCACAAAAATAAAGAAAGTATCCTACATAAATCCATACTGAATATGAAATATAAGAAATGTGAGAATGATTGTTTCCACGCCAAATGTAATAAAATGGCTCACAATACAATTTTAGAAGGATAAGCAACATGTGTTTTGGGATTCTGATTTCTTAGGGTAACTATAAGAAAAATAATATCTGTATTTTATAAAAAGTAGATAATATAAGGCAATGATTTCCTAATTCAATACATATGGCTGACTTGAATGTGATATCTGAATAAGAAAATTATCTAGTGTTGCTTTTCTTCTTCATTAAGAAAAAAAATAAAAAATGGGTTATGCTACTATCAGGCACAAGAAACCCATGATTAAATTAAAAATTGGAGGATGAAAGATGGTCCTTAAATGTATAAACCCTAATTACAACAAAAAACACATCATATCAAAAAAATATTTCTTTTTCCAAACAAATCTTTTTATAGTGGGGTTGGGGCGGGAGATTCTGCAAGAAAAAATAACTTTAAAACTATAATAGCTAAAATTGTGAAATGAACATAGATAGTAAGAAATTTATATAGTCCTATAATATTCTTGACATTTAAAATAAACATTGAATCCAGATATCAATATAAATTTTTAAGATTATGTAATGGATGTATTATTATAACTCACACCTATTTTGAAAAAAAATCATTGAAAACATTACTTCTACTGGAGTCTAAATTACTATATTAATCTTATATTTACTCTTTGTACATATGAATTTGTATCTACCAGTCTGGGCAAGTTTGTACATTTTTATTTTCATGCTGAAATTAAAAACGAAAATCTCTTTGTCTTGAAATTAACGTGAATGTATTCAGTGGGTACTCAACAAATACTTTCTGATTTTCTGTCTGAAACATTTGAAATATTTTCTTTATTTGGAAGCAAATATAAGATGTGACTTATAACAGAATGGAATGAGCAGTTACGTGCCAAGGAGAATACGAACTTTCCTTTTTCAATATAAATTGATTCTAAAATTCAACAGCATTTAGATGATTTTTTTGCGTGAATTTTTCTATTGAGCTTATGAGTTAGAATAATTCTTCCTTTCATCACTTTTTCCACAATCTTATGAAATTATAAAACAATTACACTATTTGTAGAAACTTTCTTGTAATTAAAACACAAGTGAAAAATTGACAGTAGTGTTAAATGTTATTTCTCAAAAAGATCCCAAATTGATATATCAAATTAAATCAGAGTACACATTTACTTCTAAACATGGCACCATTCATTTTTTCATTATATTGATGGATTCAGTTTCTTTACTGAGTCTATATATTTTCTTAGTTCAGAAACAAAGTGACTTGTTCTTTACATTACTCTCTTTGGGAGAAACATCTACTAACTATTTGAGACAAGCATTTTCCTGTGTCTAGACGAAGTACCTTTGTTATTGCTATGCTTCATACCTATATTTGCATAATTTTGTTTAACAGAAGTATACTTTCTTTTCCAGTTATCACCTATTAGAAAAATTATTAGAAAAATGAGCAGATAATATGTACTTAGAAAGTACACGTTGAGTAATTTGCTCATTTATATTTGATTGGATTGCTCTTTAATTGTATCTGGGTTTAGAGTGTAGAGTGGGAAACAAATACTTAGCATTGCAGTAGCCTGCCACCCATCAAAATCAAGTCACTTCTTAAATGTCTAGTATCCTTATTTGTAAATGAGGACTTTGTTACTTGTCTTGCCTTATAAGCTTTTGGAAGCATTTTAGAGTAAATGAGTTTATTGATAAAGCACTGCAAATTTAAGATCAGTTTGATAATTTTCTCTAATTTAAATGTACAATAAAAGATGGACAGCTTGTCTTCTATAAAGATTCCTTAAAAGCTCTAAATATAATCAGGGTTACTTCATTGGATTAATAAAAAGAATTAAGTCAGTGTTTATTACACTAACTTCCTACATTTATTATAATGCAGATTATTACCTATGGTAACTTCTTTTCTAATAAATTGATTTAAAATCCGTATGTGTAAAGATCCAAGGAGCTGCAATTTACAATGAAAAACCATTTTGTGCTTAATAAATCTCCTTTAATAAGCATTTAGTTAAGTATTAAAATTTTGGTAAAAATATCTGTAAGAAGTTATTCATGACGTTGCTGTACACCTTTTGGATGACACATATTCAATTAGGGAAAAACAGGATGAAACAGAAACAAAGTAAGCATCTTACTCTGTGGAGAACTTAGAAATAGGAAATTTAGTTGCTCAATTTAGATTTTATTTCAAACTTAGAAGATTTTATTCCTAATTTTAAGTCACTATAACAATAACTAAAAAATACTAAAAAGTTCAAATGTTACATTTGCATTTTTTATTTTTCTTGAATTCAAGAAGAGAAAGCAGCATATAATTAATCACAGTAATCCTAGTTATGTGTCTTACAATTCTTTATTACTCAAAAATCGTGACCATTTTTGTTTTCAGTTAGGATAGCTCTTAGTTAGACTCAAATGTTTTCTAATATCCTGTCTAAATAATTCACAAACAGGATCCACAAGTTCCAAAATGTAATATTTTATTTGATTAATCGGTAATTTTGAGTCCTTATTTTTATCTGGACATAACTTTTGTCAAGAATATTATAGGACTATATAAATTTCTTACTATCTATATTCACTTCAAAATTTTAGCTAATATAGAGTTAAAGTTATTTTTTCTTGCAGAATCTCCCGCCCTAACCCCACTATAAAAAGGTTTGTTTGGAAAAAGAAATATTTTTTTGATATGATGTGCTTTTTGTTGTAATTAGGGTTTATACATTTAAGGACCACCCTTCATCCTCCAATTTTTATTTTAATCATGGGTTTCTTGTGCCTGATAGTAGCATAACCTATTTTTTAATTTTTTTCTTCCTTTGTCACCCTCACGAATGAAACTGGTAATAGTCCTGAACCCCATGCCGTTTTGTCATGTAGTTACAGCTTGTCCTTTTATAAAAGAAAATTATAAAACTGCTGAGTGTTATAGATATTAATGGTTGTTAGAAAAGCATAATAAAAGCCTCTCTTTCTGGAGCATTGCTAAGCTTTTATGTCATTATTCATGAGTGACTAATGCATTCAAAGAAGAGTGCTGATCTCAAAGGCTGGGATGATGAACAGTGGAGAGGGACAGCATGGCTAAGAGAAAGTCGTTTGTCATATGTGAAGATTTAATAACAGGCTTGCCTACAATGAGATATTTCAGCTGAACTTAGAAAAAGAAACTTTTTTACATATGAGGTTATTATTCATGGTATTTCAAATCACCAAAGACAAATCTATAGGATACCTTTGTTTAAATGAATATTTTTCAGGAACACACACAACCCCAAAATCCAGAAAGTAATAGCGTCTTATGAAATGCCATTAAACTATACCTGTTTTATTTCTTTTATCATACCATATCACATACATATTGCTCAATTTGTGGGTAGTTAAAAGAATCATAAATAGAGCATCTGAATTTGTTGGTGTTCTTTGACTGTAAGCAATGAAAACAAACTCAGGGTTTATATAAGACATGAGGTTATCAGAAGGATATAGAGTAGCTTTTGGAATCCTAGGAAAGTCTGAAAATCAAGAAGGACAGGATCAAAGACGTTTCTAGAAGTATGGTAGGAGGAATTAATGGGCAGTCTCATCAGGGTAATGCCATTAGTAAAAATCACCTCCCAACATTTTTGTTTTAAATGTTTTTCAGTTCAAATTTCAAATTCCAAAGACAGACAGCCATATGACTATCAGGGGAGAGTATGTGCATTATTTTATTTGTAAGGTTTCAGGCAAAGGCTGGATGGTGTAATTACACAAGCAAATATTGAGATAGTATTACTTAAAAAAGGAAGGGGGCAGACAAGATAAACGCGGGGAAGATAAAAGGATAGTTATGAACTATACCTGCCTTCTGAATATCTCTCAAGTCTATTTATTTTCTTTTTCTGCAACAAACACAAAATCATACTGACCATTCACATAGTGCCCTAAACTACATGCTTTCCTGTGACACTGAGTAGAATCTAGCCCTTAGAGAATGTCAGCATCATCTTTGATTTAGCAGCATCTTAATGTCGTATAGAAGTGTAACAACTTACCAACTGCAGGATAAAATATGTTTTTCAAATTAAGGTGATTAACAATCTCTAATTCCAAACACATTATTGCTAAATTAAGATGCATGTGAAATCTGGATACAAGTTAACTACTGATTAATTTATTGTGACTTGCTTGGCTTAGGGATACAGTTTAACTATGGAAAGATAATAGAAGAAAACTATTTTGTTCATTTGGACTAAAACTGTAGTTTTGGTTTCGTTAGAATAATTCAAGAATTTATATTATTATTGGAGAATTAGTTTTTGCTTCATTTTCTCATAGATCAATAATACATAAAGGGAATTTGATTTTGCAAACATTATTGTTTAAAATGTCAATAAATAGATCTATAAAATAATCACCCTATTAGTCTGCTAGATATATCAGTCATCCATTAATTCAATTAAGCATTATTGAGTCTTTTATGTTCTAAAAAGTGTTCTAAAAACACGGGTTCTATTTGGTGGGAAAAACAAAAGAAAATAAAATAAAACTCTGTCTTTATGTAGCTTACATTCTACTGGAAATATACAAGATAAATATACCCACGAATATATAATAAAATGCCAGCTAGTTGCATGTGCTGTGAAGAAAAAAGAAAGCATGGAGATGGAGAATAATAGATGTGGGGGTGGTGACATGGAGGACAAATATTTTAGATAGAGTGGTTAGGAAGGGCCTCTATAAATGTGCCCTTTGAATAGAGATGACAATAAGAAGATTAGACAAGCAATTACATCACAAAGATATTATGCAATGTGAAAGAGTTGGTCAATTCATATCTGATAGGGTTTCATTATTCTTTAAGTGTTATATTACTCAAGATTCCATCAGTTATTTTGTTTCCTACCCTGCAAACATTTCCTACATTCTCTTATCCACTCATATCTTTTTTTGTTTGTTTGTTTTGTTTTTAGGTGGAGTTTTGCTCTTGTCGTCCAGTGTGGAGTACAATGGTGCGATCTTAGCCCACTGCAACCTCTGCCTCCCAGGTTCAAGTGATTTCCTGCCTCAGCCTACCAAGTAGCTGGAATTACAGGTGCATGCTTCCATGCCTGGCGAACTTTTGCGATTTTAGTAGAGACAAGGTTTCACCATGTTGGCCAGGCTGGTCTTGAACTCCTGACCTCGTGATCCGCCCACCTCGGCCTCCCAAAGTGCTGCGATTACAGGCATGAGCTGACACGCTTGGTTCACTCATATTTTCGACTATAAAAATAGGATAAGATTATTATATGCAAAATCCTATCTGGTGTCCTGAACTCCATTACAAACGTTAGAATTCAACTGTTTAGTGTCTATCAGGATACCAGAATGTCCCAGAGTTACCTTATATACATTCTTTCCAAGTTGAAATGAATTATTTTCAGCATCCCATTCACATTCCTCTCTTAACTCAGTAATCACATACAGAAACCTATAGCCATTTTTGACTACTTTTTCCTCGTGGAAACATAAGACTCAATTTATTTTGCATCTTAAATATTTCATAAATTAAAAATGCTATGTCTGTTCATTCTGACTACCCTCATCCTTTATCATCGATTACTTGCACTTTTGCAACAGCTTCCCATATATTTTCCTAGGCTGCAATTAAATAGCCTCATCTGTCCTTCCACTGACCTTATTGAGACAATTGTGCATATGACTTTGTCAGGCTCCTTCTTAAAACTATTCAGTGACTCTTATTGCCTAAAGTCCAAGCTCCTTATAAAACATTACTTCTTATATGATCAGTCCTAAGTTTAAACAAGCCCTTTGATTAAATCTAATAAAGTCTTATCAGTTCTTTACTCACCTTATACTCTCAAGAAAGGTATTTAGCAAAATTGACCATGTCTAGGACCTCTCTTTGGATTCTGTGATGCCATATTTTGCAGACATTTGTGGGTAACATGGCCAGATTCTTTCTGATTATTTTGATCATATCTGCATACCTATACTCCCCTCCCATGAAACTTGCTTATAACTTCCTGCATTTGCAATTAAATTTTAAGGACTACCTACAGGCAACTGCGACCATTTTTCAGAGAACAGACAGTACGTGGGAGCCAATAACCACATGGAGCTGACTTCGGCAAATACCCTATGAGTGTATAAAAGTTCAGCTCATTTGCATGGAGTTGGGAAAAATTCTGAGGAGCATTTTACCCTTCAGGTCTTGCCTAAGGAAGCAGGCTACAGTTGGGATTTTCCGAATAATCACACACTTACATGATTTCTTCCTCTTCCCAACTCCCTTACCAGTGTCTCCAGGAATACTTTTCTAATTAATCACCAGAACATGAATCACGATCTGAAAGGCCTGCTTCTGAAGACATGACCTAATACACCACTCTATCCTATTTCCTTTATTCTGCCTGGCTCCTCTTCCTTGCTCTCCACTACCAGCTTTTCCTTCTTCATCCAACATATAAATTCCTGAGTTCCTCAGCACTCAAACTCAGACTCATTTCTCATTACCCCCTCCTTAGGCAATTTTGCCCATACCTATGACTAATGTTACAATTACTTTTTTTTCACTACCCTAGACTTTTCTTCTCAGGGTTAAACAATATACCTAACTGCCTCCTCAGGATTCCCACTTGGATATCAGGCAACTCAATCTCAGTGAATCTCAATGATCTGGCTCAACTCCCATTGTGTGTGTGTGTGTGTGTGTGTGTGTGTGTGTGTATTTATATATATAACAAATTATCTCCATAGTAGGTACTCACACTATGGAGGAAAATTAACAAGAGAACTGCTGGCATAAGCAGGTATTCAGACTTGGAGGAGGAAGGTAGAAAGTTGTTTTGGACTAGTGTCAAGAAGAGAAGTACTTTCCTTATAAATTAGCAGCCACAGATAGCCTGCCTTGTATCAAGAGGAGTGGAAAGGAGCAGTTAGACAATAATATCCCATGCAAGAGGACGTGGGGAGGAACAGCTGGAAGATCATGTGTGAAAGGCTACAGTGGAAAATGCTGAGTCCTTTAGAGTTTCTGGCAACATCATCTTCCCTGGTCCTCTTAACTTCCTTCATCTTGTTTGCCTCACCCTAGAGTAATTAACTATATTTCTACTGAATTGTTCTGATAATTTTCAAAACATTTTCTTTGCATCTAATCGTATCCTTCTATGATGTGTTTTACAGTGTTGTATTAAGTATTTAGAAATTATAAAAACATTAAAGGTTATAAAAGATAAGACTAACATGCCAAATGACTGCTTTAACCAGCAGCTTAAGAAACCTCCTGGGTACTTCTCTCTTTCCTCAGGCATGACCATTTTTGTGATTTTTAGTTTCATCAGCCATTCCCTTGATTTCCTTAAAATTTTATCATTTCTGTCTGTATCCCTAAAATATATTGTTTATTTTTCCTGTGTGTTTAAAATACTTAACTATAAAATAATTATGTATTCTTCTATGACAACTTTTCACTCAAAATTGTGTTCCTTATCTTCATATATGTTATATAAATCTTTTGTTTCTTAAAATTTTCACTGGGTTATAATATTTCATTATATATGTAAAATATAACTTGTTTACCCATTCCAATGTTGATGGGTATTTGGGAGCTTTTCGATTTCTAAAGATTAACTTAATAACTCACATGAATCATTAACTAATTTACATTTATAAAAAGGCATTTCAGTGAAAATTTATATATATTCTTTCTGATATACAAATGTAAGAGTTTCTTCAAACACTTAAGAACAGAAAAAAAAAAAGGTTCTTTGAGGATATGACTTAAACTTTACTAGACAATGCCAAATAATTTCCCCAACATTTGTATCAACTTTATATTCATAATCCTACCTGCAGTGCATGAGAATTTTAGCTGCTCTGCATTTGCATTAAGACTAATCCATTCCTCATCCAGCAGTTACTATGACCTTTTACAAATACAAATCTGATTAAGTCACCCAAACCTTGCCTAAAAGCCTTTAATGGTTTCTCAATGATCCTAAAATAAATTCTAAAAGTTTAACATTGTTGAAGGATTCTTTTTGCCCTGACCTCTCCCTCATTTAGTATTTTATATCATTCTTCTTGCCTTCTATCTCTATACTGGCTTTAAGTTTCTTTCTTCTGCCCCAAGGCCTTCATATGATAAACTTCTTCCTGGAACTCTTTAATTCTACCTGTTCCTCTGATTAACTTTTCTCCTTTAGTCATATATTAAATGTCATTACAGCAAGGAAGCTTTTCTGGACTCTTTAGAATTGATGAACTCCCCTCATATTGCTATAATTGTACATTTTCTAAATATAACATTTATCTCAAAAATAATGAAGAAACAATTGTGGTTTAAACTGTGCCCTTATGTCCTTTGCAGGGACATGAATGAAGCTGGAAACCATCATTCTCAGCAAACTAACAAAGGAACAGAAAACCAAACACCGCTTGTTCTCACTGCATTATCTCCTATAGTGAGAGTTGAACAATGAGAACATGTGGACACAGGGAAGAGAACATCACACACCGGGGCCTGTCGGGAGGTGGGGTCTAGAGGAGGGATAGCTTTAGGAGAAATACCTAATGTAGATGACGGGTTGATGGGTGCAGCAAACCACCATGGCACGTGTATACCTATGCAACTTGCACTTTCTGCACATGTATCCAAGAACTTAAAGTATAATAAAAATAAAATAAAATAAAACAAAATAATATGTGCCCCCTACTAACCTTCACATTCAATGGGTTCAATCATAGTTTCTTGTTCTGTGTTGTTCACAGATTCATTTAGAGCAACTAGAAAGTGCTTGACAAATAGTCAATGTTCATTATACATGTTGAATGAGAATGACTAATCTCCTCAACACATACACATTATACTTTATATTAATCTTCATTCTAGAAGAGATACATTTTTATTTAATTCATAGTTATGTTATTCTTTTACTTTGAATACCCCCAACTTCCAAGTGAGTGGTATGCTTTTCCGTGCCATTGATGCCATGATCTTCTTTGGCCAATGAAACGTGCAGGGTATCATGAAATCAGAAAGGTGATATGTGCTCGTTCTTTTAGGTGTGCCTTATTTCCTTCCACTGGCACCATGAGAGAGGAACATGGTTGAGCTAGCTTGCTGTTCTCTGAAAAATAATTGTCACGTGAGACAAGTGTAGATAAGCCAAATACCATCTGATTGACAAATTCAGAGATAAATACTTCTTTTTGAATGCCTCTGAGATTTGGTGGTTATTTGTAGACAGAAAAAGTTAACACACAGAGTAGATACATTTTTACAAGGGATACAATTCTTAGAAGGACATGAGTTTAACAGAGACAAGTTTCTCAAGGAATTATCAATAAAATAAAGTTAATTCAATTTAAGTTGAAATATAAATAGCTGCTTAAATCCATTTTTTTCAAAATAACTTAGATGAAAATGAAATACAAGGTTAAATATTGGAAAATTTGAGTGAAAAACTTGATTTTAAATTGATTATAAGCCTTTTATCACATAAATCTTTTCATGTGTCTGGGCATAAAACAGTAAGGATCATGGCTATCATCAGCTATAAATGACAATTTCCCTTAATATTGTACGGGCCAGCTTTAAACTGAACAGTTTCTATTCACTGTACAGAAAGGGTTTTGTAATCTTTTCTGGAATGACCCCTATTTTTCAAAGCTGAAATATAAAACGCTGTTAACCAGTTACCAGCTATACCTAATGTTCAAGTTTAGGTTTTTAGTCATAAAGAAAAATAGCGTTTTAAGTTTCAGAGGCAGTGAGTATATAATAACTAAAAGCATATAATTTAACTCATGTAGATTATGCAATTCAAGTGCAATTTATACCCACCAAGACTATTCCTGGTGGCTTCAATGACTGGAAATATCTCTAATCTCATAGGGCAAGAAGAGACCCGACACCTGTCAGTGTAAGCTTGATGTCAGAATTTTCTTCCTTTATTAGAGTTAGTGTCCTTTTCTTACAGGGGAGTGGTCTTACATTAGGATCCAAACAACACTAACATGCGGAAACAGGGATTCTAAGGAAGCCTCCTAAACTTCATTACTGATTCCCCTGGCTTTAGTCAGTCCTACTGAGGACAAACCTCTGACTTCAGTTAAGCAAGTCTGATTCTCTCTTGAAAACTGAGCATGGAAATTCAGGTTTAGCTAATTAGATCCATGGTTTATGCCCAGAATTTAGGTGATGTAAGCAGGAAGGTGGTCATGTGGATGCAAAGAGAGAAAGTGAGGCCATGCACAGAGACAGATGAAAATCAAGCCAATATAGCACACATGTGCAGGTTAAAGATAGAGCCTCCTGCCTAGGCTCTGAACAGCTGTCAATTCCATTTTCTCCCTTGTCAAGAGGTCAGTGTACTCATGTTTATTTTTATGTAATTAAAGTGAGGTAAGAACTCAGATCTCTGGGTTGCTCATTTTCCTGTCAAACTTAGCGATGATCAAATGAGATATTTCACATCAGAATCTAATATCTGTAATCTCAGCAATTAGCTACTAGGAAATGTCTCAGTATATACCAATCCTACTTTCTCTCATTTTTATAGCTGTAGTTCTGTGCAAAATCTAATCCTTTACAGCTGAATATGTAGTAGGGGACTGTTTATATATTTATATTACATATTTAGATATTGGTGGTTACAATAACTACATAGGTAGGGATGGAGAGAGACATTGTGGTCGATCCTTTTTTTTTTTTTTTTTTGTGGAGGGTTGGGGGTTGTTGAGACTTAAGTTGGGATTTTCTTTTTTATAACCAAAATATATTACTGTGGATTGAATTGTGTCCCTCTCAAAATTCACATGTTAAAGCTCTAACCACCAATGCAACTATATTTGGTGATAGGTCTTATAAGGAGGTAATTAAGTGAGGTCAGAAATGTGAGGACCTCGTTCAAAAGGATTAATATCCCCTTATAAGAACAGACTCCAGAGAACCCGCTTATTGTCTTCACACTCCCACAAGTGAAGGCTGTGTAAGAACACTGCCAAAGAGCGATTGTCTATGAGCCAGAAACAGAACCTTTACCAGAAACTAAATTTCTTGGCACCTTGATCATGGCCTTTCAACCTCCAGAACTGTAAGAAAGAAATTTGTGTTGGGTAAGCCACCCAGCTTATGGTATTTTTATATAGCAGTGAATCCCATGCCTGAGGGGGACCAATAGTTACCTGGGATCCTCTGAATTTCTACATAGTGAAGCCAGATGACACAGCAACTTGTAAGTTATCTTAGTTTCAAAATCATCCCCACTGAGATACAGATCTATCATAAAAAGCACACCTGCTTTCATAGCATGGCTTAAGGGTGAAATTTTACCTGGACAAAACCAATTTACATTTAGATTATTACTACCCAGAAGTATGTCTCACTTTCTGATTTAGAGGAGGTTGTCATGCAGAAAAAGAGGGAAACTCATAAATAACAATCTATGACAACGTAATAGAGGTATAGATAGCTTGTTATAGGAGAACAAAAGAGTAACTCATTGGCAATAAAGGGAAAATTTACACTTAGGATACTTTTGGGAAAAGTGTAACCTTTCTCATCTGAACAACAGGACTTCAGGTATTTAAGGTTCTTTGCTATTATGAGATTTTTACTTTGGTTTACTTAATCAGCCTTAGTGTGTTAAAGAGAGGGATAAAAAAAAAAACAATGCAGGATATTCCAAAACACAGATACTTGAAAGCTTGAGTGGCAGAAGTTAGAAGAAGAAAAGAAAGAAGTGAAAAGTGTTTTTAATCAGAAACCCTGAATACTAAACATACTATTTTAGCAGGTTGTAGATATTGTTGAACCCAGCACATGAAGGCAATAGAAACTAATATGTGGAAGCCAGAGAAATACAAATAACATAGGCTAGTAAGTGATTTCGGTGCCTCACTTTTATGGCGTTCTTTTCCAGGATGGGAATAATGTTGATTTATCCTTTGTGATGTCAGCCCCTAGCACAGTGTCTAGCACATAATATGTGTTAAGTAAATTCCAGTCATAGGGATGATGCACACAAGGAAGTCTAAGTATATGGTTTGCTGAAGAGGGAGACACTAGGTGACGGGGCATCCAGGAGAGACCACTAGGACAAATGCAAACAGAGAGGACAGAAAAGACCTTTCATGTACTTTGCATTTTTTATATAAGCCTAGATATAATTCCTTTATATATCCTGGCCCCATACCAAGCCTTAAAATTAGTATTTTTTATTTCAGCTTTAATATGCAGTCACTGTAGGCCATGTTAATAAATATTCTTTATTTTAATAAGTAAAATATGTCTTTTACCAGGAAAGCTATAAGCAGTGAAAACGCTGATAGATTCTCCTAATTGAAACTAGATTGCTAGTTATACCCTCAAGTACAGGTCTTTTATCTACTTAGTATAGGATGCTAAGAATCATGACACTATTATTAAAATAGAGACATATTATTCTTCAGGTCAGAAAAAAATTGGTGTGTGTGACCAAGGGGATTATACATTACATTTCATTGCAACATTGTCACTCTTATGATACAGTGCAGAACACTAAAAGCTATTGTTTCCATGAATTATAACCCCAAATACTTTCACTCTGCAGATTCATTTTATCAGGATCTCAGTATTATACATCACCACTGTAATGTGTAACATATTTTCAGTACATATCTTTATTGTACATTATAGGCTAAAATAGCATAATTATCATTATAGTAAGATTTTACAAGAGATTTTATGTTTTAATTTTTATGTTCAAAGTTTTTTAAGTAGTCACTGCAAGAAGAATGTTAAAAAATACTCATAAGTTATACTATAAAATCAGTCCTTGGAGATTTTAAATTATTTTCAATTTTTAGGAGGTCTTTTATGAGAAGAGATATTTTATCAATAAGGGAGTAAACATTTTCAATGCATGCTCTTCATTTCACATTGATTCAGCTTGCACCAAGTGGCTATTTTGCAGGAAAACAAAACAAAACAAAAAAATATTAAAGACTCAACTCTGCTGCACTAAAGTAAATCAAAAGTAACTGCAGAAACAAAAACCTGTTTAAATGCAAAACCTTGCTAAGTTTTCTGTCAGGCTATACAAATTTTAAATGGTGTCTAAATATTTTAAACATAGTAAGAAATAGATCTGTAAAACTTATATCGCTATTCACCTCTAGCTTCTGAGATAAATTCTGGCCTGGCTAACCATTAGTAGATAATTAGAAATGAAACAGGAGATCCAACATTCAACACAGACTTTCTTTTTTTTTTTTTTTGGCTTAGGAGCCTCCTTAATGCAAATTGGTAGGAGACCATTTTCTTGCATTTCTGGCAATCAGTACTTAATTTGTTAATAACCTAACAGTTGTGGCCAGAGTATAATTGGTATGGGCCCTTGTGCAAAAAAAATAAATTGGGTTGTGCACAAAACTAAACAACATAATTATCAACAATTAGACGTTAATTACAAAGTAGCAGATTCTCAAACCTTTCTCCTGAATTTGGCCAAAGCTGCTAGACCTAATTATATTTTAATGTTGTGAAAACATCCATGTGCCTGAGATAATCAGGAGTTCTGAAGATGCCTTCTGTAGATATGGTGTATGTTATGGATTCTCATGTCAGGAAATTAAATATGTTTATATTTGGGCTGATCTAATAATCATGGAAAAGTTGGTGAGGTGGGATTTGTGCTAATTTGGTAGTCATTTATCTACTTTACCTATTTAATTTGATCACTTCTGAAAATACTGATGTAAAAAGGAGTGAAAGTTATTTTAGGATTATGAAAAGAAAGAATACAAAGATTTTGCTCAGGCAAAAATAGAGCTTCTCCAAGTATCCTTCACTATAACAAAGAAACCTTTTCCAATATTAGACCCTAGGGGAACACAGCTACCAGTCACAGTCTGCATAACAGGTTTTTACTACTAGATGTGACATGAAAAGTATTTATACCAAAAAATTAGCAGATCAAATATTATATTATAACTATGAACGAAAAAAGTCTAAGACTTTTTGGGGATGACTAAAAATATTTTGCAGACTTTCCTTTTGATCAGAAACATAGAATAATATTATCAAATTTTAACAGCATAGCAATATCTAAATAAACATTTTCTTACTTCATTTTCTCTGATCTGAAAACCTGAAACCAAGGTCTAAGGGTTATCCTACCAGGGAGTAGTGGTAAAATCTACTTATTTTCTTATACCTATATTCTAATTATGGCTGGCAGCTTATTCTGTGCTAAGCTCACAGGTAAAATTAACATTTTTGTATTCTTGAGGGAATCCACATGTCCCATCGTGTTTTCACTTCAACACACATTTGTTTATTTAATTAGTTAGGAGATGCACACACCATTCTCTGAGGAAAATGAGATACAGTTTTCTTATTTTCTTTTTTATATTAGTCTTCCTGCTTTTTCATCTTCCATTCACTCCCTTGGATTGATAATTGGAAGTTAATTTTGAAAGTATTTTTAGTAGAAGGTTATCTACTGGTTTCTGTTCCATGTTCTCTTATTCTATTTCAATCTCTCTAAGAACTTGCAAGTTATCCGATCTAATGGCCTCTTCAAGGTCTTCATGCTAGACACTGCAGCACTGGATATTTTTGAGATTTTCCTATTTCTTGAAAGCTCCTCTTCCCATGAATTTTATAATATTATTTTGTTTATTAATTAAAAATTTGATGTCTTCTCAATAGTAATCAGCAAAATGTGAAGGTTACCATCATAGAGATTCAAATCCTTTACAACTGGAAAACAATCTACCTTATTTGGTACTTGCTTTATACATTCTCATCCTCTCCTTTTTTTTTCCAGATTATAACATGTACTTTCATATTCATTTACCTGTATCCTTGCATTTTGCACACCTGGTAATGTCCTACATATATTAAATTGAACCAACTCTGTAAAGTTTGGAAGTAATTCTACTGCACAACACTCATCAAACAGACTAAATTATCAGACCATCTAAACAACATTGGATGGATTCTTTCTTGTCTTTAGAATGTCTAGAAAAAGATGTGGAACACATACAATTATGAAATGTGTGTGTGTGTGTGTTTATGATTTTTATTTATTTGTTTTCAGCTAGAAGGGCATGCATGTGTTGGACCCATATATGTCTTAGAAAGGTGGGTTGAGTTTTCTAAGACTAGATGAGGTGAGGGTAAAGAGAAGAAATAAGACAGCAGAAATCTATTATTATTATTATTATTATTATTATTATTTTTGAGATGGAGTCTCACTGTGTCGCCCAGGATGGAGTGCAGTGTCGTGATCTCAGGTCACTGCAAGCTCTACCTCCTGAGTTCACGCCATTCTCCTGCTTCAGTCTCCCAAGTACGTGGGTCTACAGGTGCCTGCCTCCACACTGGCTAATGTTTTGTATTTCTGGTAGAGATGGGGTTTCACCATCTTAGCCAGGATGGTCTCGATCTCCTGACCTCGTGATTTGCCCGTCTCGGCCTCCCAAAGTGCTGGGATTACAGGTGTGAGCCACTGTGTCCGGCCTATTAAATGTTTTAATAGTACATTTTTATCTATTACTTAAGATAGTTTTTCCTCCTAAATAACATGTGTCTGGATGAAATATAATCCTAATTTGAGTGGAGCATTGAAGATAATTACAGAAGGAAAGTTGGCTCTCCTTTAAAGTTGGACAAATTGCTATAGTCTGATGAATTACTAGAGAGGAGGAAAAAATGGAAATCACATTGAGTGAAAGTTTTTCTATTTAAGGAAATAAATCAGTAGTATAATTACTTATGTTTACACTAATATTAATAACTTATAAAGAAGACACTGTAGATTATGATATACAGGTAAGGGATCCATTATTTGGACAGCATAGAAGCACATACAGAAAAATAAAGTGGTCTCTCTAAGACAATACTTGAGAGACAAATCTAAGGCTAAATTTAAAGTCTCTTGATTTCAGAACAAAATATTTACTGGGTTCCAGTGAGAGCAAAACAAAGAAGAGAAAAATTTGAAGAACCAAAACAAAATAATATAAACAAAAACTACACCCATATTGAAGAATTTCATAAAGAACTACTAATTTTGATAATAATAAAGTGAATGACTAATTAAATGGTGCATTTTTAAAAGACTTCTTGCAAACACTCTTTTTGCTGTCACTTAAAATTGGTGCTCTTTGGAGAGTGGAAGGAGAGAATGAGGAATCATTAAGCCTAGTACCATAATGAAATACCTGGGTAATGAAATAATCTGTACAACAATCTCCATGATGCAGGTTTACCTGTGTAACAAGCCTGTACTTGTACCGCTGAACTTACAATATCAGTTAAAATATTGTGTGCTTATCATAATTTCTTGAAACAAATTGCATATGCAAAATTGTGCCTCTGCATCTGTTAAAATTACCCTGATTGGCCACTCACATTGTTAGAGAGAGGGGCATAGAGCTAACTGACCTTGCCAGAGACCAAGTGTACCTACTGTGTTTTAATTCGGTGTGCAATTCTGTGTGCAAATTTTCTCATGCCAATTATTGCACTTCAAAAAATCTGCATCCTACCAACATCTTTGCAACTGAACAGAAAGAGGAGAGAACATTCTCTAAACAATGCAGTTAGAGCAGTATAGGCAATTAACTTTGCTATTTAGTCTAAAGTAGAGAGCACTAGAGACAAAGTAATAAATATTCACAAACACTTTACCATTATATGGAATTGCAGAATAGACACACATTTTTAATACACAATATAGGCAGTCATATTATTAAACTTAATGACATCTGAGAAATGATGAAACGCTAAGAGCCTTGAGCTTGTAATGAGATAAACTTGTAGCCTGATCAGCTTGCATACAAATCATCTCATCTGAATAAAATTAATGTTTGATTTTTATATATCTCCTCAAGCACTGCTGTGCCCCCCTATTCATTTTATGAACAATTATTGAAAAGAAAATAAAAGTTTAGCCCTGGTATGATATATCAGTGGGAGGATCTACAAAACATGACATTTTAAGTTCTTATTTCTGTTGTTGAATGTAAAATTTCTTACAGTTTAAAAATTGAAGAATGAATTACTGATGCTAAATACAATGTGAGAAATATTTTAAAGCTTTTATATGAATACAGAAACTGTTTAGTTTTAATTTTTTTCATAAAAATGTTTACTTAAAAATTTTTTTCATACTCCTAATAACAGCATGCCAATATTTAATGTTAATTTTTTAAAAATTTTAATTGTGTTTCCATCTAAAAAGTATTTAATTGTGTTTCCATCTGAAAAAAAGCTATTCCCTCTAAATCCTCATTTTAAAATTATAATATTAAAGGAGATAAATGTGACATGGCTATGTCATTTCAATATCAGTCAAAATAGAAAAATTATGTACTTCATTTTAACTTATGTAACTAAAGTTTACATTTTAAGACAAATTGCAAGTATCTCAGGGCAGGATATTGCCCTCTTCTCTCACATTTTGTACAGCGTCTAGTAACATTTAGCATTCCATGGCTATGAAAGAGTGAAAAGCACAAAATCTAAATTTTCACTACAAATCTTAACTGACAAAGAAAGCTGTAAAGGAATTATCTAAACTAGATACTCCTTGTGGGTTGATATCTTAGAACATAATTCTTCAACAGGGGTCTCATATTATATTCATCCAAAATATGACTTACAGTTATTTGAAATCTCAGTATGAAAATTTATCTTCAAAGACAACATTATGAAGAACTACCATGGTTCTCAATAAAGAGAAAATTTAAGCCATTCATAAATTAAAGAGAGTATTTTAGGAAAAGTAGATAAAAAGGTAAATTAAAAACTCAAATTTCTTTCTTGAAGTATCCTAGTTTACTTTTCGATGTTAATTTCACTGTATTTATACAGACATCTAAGTCAGCGGTCTCCAACTTTTTGTAACCAGGGACCGGTTCCATGGGAGACAATTTTTCCATGAATCGGGTGGTGGATGGGTGGAAGATGGTTTCAGGATGAAACTGTTCCACCTCAGATCATCAGGCATTAGTTAGATTCTCATAAGAAGTACACAATCTAAATCCCTCTCATGGGCAGTTCACAATAGTGTTCTTGCTTCTGTGAGAATCTAACGCCCCCGCTGATCTTGCAAGACATGAACAGATAGTAAAGCTCACTCACTCTCCACTCACCTCTGGCTGTGTGGCCTCACTCCTAACAGGCCACGGTACCAGTCTGTGGACCAGGGGTTAGGGACCCTTGATCTAAATAACATAATTGAGAATTAAATAGGTTGAAACCTTTCAGGGCATACAATACTGCTTGGCGAATAGTACACGTTCAATAAGTGTTAGTTATTACTCAAGAAGTGTCCCTGTACGTCCATTCTCTTTAGTACTTTTATGCTCACCAAAAATCACTTGTGTTAGTTTGCATACATAGTTTTTGCAAGATGAACTTTTCCCTTAATTCAAAAATCATAAAATTTGGAAAGAATCTGAGGTCAGATTCCAAGTTCTATTAAGTGTTCCTTCTTCAAAGAAACAAAACCTGGAAATAATGGATGGTGCAGTATGTGGTGGTTTATATAGGAAATTGCGTTGGAGGTCCTGAAGATAACTTCAGGCTCAATAATTTGCCTGAAAATCTCACAGGATTCAGAAATCTCCTATATTTATGGTTTATCACAGAGAAAATACAGACTAAAAGCAACAAAGGGAAAAGGTGCAAGGAAGGAAGTCCAAGAGAAACCTGTCAAAGCCACCTCAGGGGTCCTCTCCCAGTGGAGTCTCATGGTGATGCATTTAATCCTCTCAGCAATGATGTGTTATAACGCATGATAAGTGTTGCTAATCAGAGAAGCTCACTCAAGTTTTGGCATACAGGGTTTTTACTGGGGGTCAGTAATGCAAGCATGCAATGCTGGTGCAATGGAACTCAGCTACTCAGTCTCTCCCCTCCCTCAGAGCAAAAACAGGCATTCACCATAAATCACATTCTTAGCATAACCTTTACTGCTCAAACTGGTAAAGCATGTCCCAAGACCCCAGATATATAAAAATATTCTTATCAGGTAGTATATTTCAAGTTTTCAGAGATTATTTCCTAAGATTCAGCCAAAAGTCAATACTAAAGACAGACCCTTCTTTGGAATGTGCAGTTTGTGAGCAACCAAGACTGCTGCGTTAACCTTTTTCTGCCTGAAATTATAAAACGGAAGTGAAATCAGTGCCCCAGAACACACAGCAGAAAAAAAAAAAATCTTGACGCTACGTGTAAAGATTAGTCAATGAACACATCCATATGTTTTATTAAAATAAAATCTTGTTACCTAATTATAATCTTTTAAAATATCATGCTTTTATAACTTTTCTGACAAACTGAACAATTTCAGGAACCCAGGTGGCTCTTTCAAGATTGAGCATGGCTCACAGTCATGGCTTATGCCCTGGTTTATGCTTTAATGCCCTGGTTCCTAAGGCAGAGCCTTACGTTGTTCCTATCAGTAAGGCTATTCTATAATCTTGTTTTCTTCAAATTCCTGTATGAAAATTTAAGGCTGTGGGCCAGATGTCCCAGCTTGGTATACTAACTAATGTGATCCAGTCTGCCTTCCTGGTCCCACACCTGACACCATGCTCACATCTATCAAGTTCAGCAGTCCTGTTGGTACAACGACTTGTTGCTGGAACTCCCTGAGACTGCCTTCCTGAGTTGCCACTCTCACTCCAACACATCAGTCCCCACTGCGTCACTTGACATATGGGGTTCCTTCCAAATCCCTGTAATTTTTCCTCAAGCTTTACCCTACCATGGTAAGTAAGCTTACTATCTTAGTCTGTTTGTGCTGCTGTAACAAAATGTCTGAGACTGAGTAGTGTATAAAGCCAGAAATTCACTTCTCACAATTCTGGAGGCTGGAAGTCTAAGATCAAGGCACTGGCAGGTTCAGTGACTGGTGAGAACCTGACCTCTGCTTCCAAGATGGCACCTCATTGTGTGTCCACTAGAGGGGCAAATGCTGTGTCCTCACATGGCAGAACAGTGGAGGAAAGCAAAGCCATTCCCTCTAGCCTTTCTATAAGGGCCATAATTCCATTCCTGAGGATTCTGCCCTCATGACTTAATCACCTTCTAAAGGTCTCACCTCTTAATACTGTTGTACTGGTGATTCATTTTCAACATTTCAATTTTGGGGAGCACATTCAAGCCACAGGACCTACTTGCTGTTTCCATGTCCTCACATGGATCTCTCTTTTCCCATCATATATCACACAGGGCTACTCTGTTCATAGAGAAATCTATCTTTTATTCATGTGACATGCATTCAACAAGTATTTAGTGATTTAGTGAGTGGCCATTATATACCAGGTACTGTTCTACTATTAGGAAACATGAGAATATGTAGTTCTATCCAAGTAATGTCCTTGTTAACATATATGCATTTTTATAAAACACATAAATCCAAATATAAAGTCCAAGTTTTTCCCTTAATAAACAAAAAAGGGTCAGAATATAAAAATGACTTCCAAAGTATCCTCTCTCACTTTTTTTTTCCTTTCAATCATCTGTGGGTCTATCTGTCTATCTATAATGTGTCTAGTCCAGTTCAGATCACTTTTGTGTGATCTGATCCTGTAAGTACAAACTTACATTTTCCACTTCACAGATCCCAATCTGCAGCAACGATTGTGAAACAAATATTGTTTGTTGCTGAAAAACTGTAGATTTGGTGGAGAGTACCAAAGGGCCATAGCCTCTCTCACACTAAAAACAAAAATTGCCTCTCTCAATTCAGACGGCTATAAACCCAACAAGTACATAACCTCTAATTCTCCTACTCCTGGAGGAAATCTCTTGACTGCACTTACATTTAGGCCATTAAGGGGAAAAAAGCTACCCTCATATTAATATATCAGCACACAATAGAAATACACAAAAGTAAAATATTTAATAAATTGTTTGAGGTAAATCTTGAAATTATAACCCTAAAAACCCCAAAATAGACATAGTATTGAACCTTTTGAAGACTCAATTTATAGTCCATCTCATGTGTTCAGTTATAAGTTACAAAAACAGTTACGTCTAAAATATTGTTAAAGAATCAAATGGGTCCATGATACAGTTTGGCTGTGTGTCCCCACCCAAATCTCATCTCACATTGTAATCACCATACGTCCAGGGAGGGATCTGTAACCTGCATGTGTCAAGGGAGGGAAGTGATTGGATTGTAAGGAGGTTTCCCTCATGCTCTTCTTGTGATAATGAGTGAATTCTCATGAGATCCGATAGTTTTATAAATAACACTTTTACCTGTGCTCTCACTTCTCTCTCCTGCTGCCTTGTGAAGAAGGTGCTTGCTTCTCCCTTTGCCTTCTGCCATGATTGTAAGTTTCCTGAGGTCTCTTCAGCCATGTGGAGCTGTCAGTCAATTAAACCTCTTTCCTTTATAGATTTCCCAGTTTGGATATGACTTTACAGTAGTGTGAAAACTAACTAATACACTCCCCATGCTCCATTCTTATTGTGAGCATTTTTTTCTTTATAGCAAAAAATAGATTATGATGTTATAAACACATTTCAGAGATGTAGAACATTATCAATCAAAAGACGCTGAAAAGAGAAAAGGCAAGTTACAGGGATTCATATTGAGACAAAACACATTTATCATCATACAGTAGTACTTCCTTGATATTGAGTACTTTTTGAGTACATTCCAAAGTTCATTATCATGAATCATATTTGAGAAAGTACAAGGCAGTTTTCTGGGTGACCTTGGACTGACCCAGTTCTCCCCCCACCATTTCTTGCTTGTAGTTCTCAAGAATAAGTATAAAATAGGCTAGGAATTCAACATCCTGAGATAAGGGGGAATTGGCCAGAACAGCCTGGGCTTTGTTTCAGTCTACCATGGAAAAGAGATGTTCATCAATGCTGTAGCCTCTGACGGTAAGGCATTGTCCCTTAGGTACATAATTGGGAGTGGGCTGCCTTTCAGGATCCCTCAGCTCCAGTGTAAGTCAGGCAAGTGCAGGCAAAATGCCATTCACTGTGGTGAATGAGCCTTGGTGAATTCTATGCTTCTGTTGTCCCTCGCTGTCTATCTGTAAATAATAAACTTGCTTATTGTAACTTCTTTTGTGTGTGGATGTTCTCTCTCACCAGGCTGAGATCAGTTGGTAACCTGTGCACAGTGAATCTGCCCAACTGAAATGGATATACTGGTTCTCACATTATACTTTAATTGCAATTTTAGTCACATCTAGAGCAAAAAATAAAAAATAAAAAAAGATAAATAAATGAATTTCGTTTTTGGCACACCAACCATTTTCTGCACTAAGAACCTTACTTTTATCCAGGACTAAGCAACATCTAGTACTTCATCTGTATCAATCATTCATTTTATCTATCATTATGTGTTGAGAGCTTCCCACATGCCTGCCCCTGTTCCAGATACTGAGGAGACTGTGCTGAATCAGACAGATAAGACAGCTATGCCCATGGAGCTCATATTGCGGTGGAAATAAGACCAACAAATTAAAAAGTAAGCTATAAATGTGTGTGTTCTGAAGAAAATAAAGTGGGATGGCATGATAGAGAGTAATGAGAGAGTGATAATTTAAACTAAGTGGTCAGGGAAGGCCTCTATTAAGAGGTGATATTTAAACAAAGGTACAAACAGAAGATGATCCTGGATGTGAGAAGTACAGCAAGAAGGAATTAACTATTTATCAGGTGGGGAAGAGCTTGGAGAATTTAGAAATCAAAAATATCAATGTGGCTGTAGTACAGTGAGTATGTAGTAGAAATAATACAAGATGAACTTGGCAAGTTAGTTCAGAGACAGTTCATAGAACCTTGTAGGCAAGGGTAATAATTTTGTATCAAAGTATAATGAATAGCCATTAGGTGGTTTAGATATGTGTGTGGGAAAATGGATGGGAAGAAATGAAGTTTGGAAGCTATGGTGCAGCAGTAATATGTGTGAGAGATGATGGCACCATGGGATAGAAGGTATAGTAATAGAAAAATTACAAAATAGATACATTTGTAATGTGGTCTGGGTGCTCTCAACAAGACATGATTATGGTAGTCTGTGGGTTTAAAGGAAAATAAATAATTAAAGGATCAAAGATGATCTTAGATTTGGGGCTTCAGTACATGGAGAGGTGGTGGCATTATTTACTGATATGCAGAGCTATGAAGGAACGGGTTTAGTGCATTTGTGTGTTTCAGAAATGTTACAACAGATGACACTGCTAGATTGCCAATTGGAAATATCAAATAGGTGAAAACATTTATATATTCTATATAATTTTGTATTTGTGTGTGCCTCTAAACTTACGCGTGTACGTATATATACACAAAAAATATGATGAAAGAAAGGTAACAAAAAATATTCTAAAGTTGGACATGGGGAAAAGAGACACTTGGTGTTCTTTTAATCCAGTGCTGGCCTTGACTTTCTACTGACTAGGCCATTTTCCAACCTGTAGGGATGGAGGCTAACTTACACCTTTGCTGTTGCTATTGTGTAATTATGAATATAATTTTAGTTTAGTGAAATAAAAAAAGTTACAGCTTATTGCCCTGGAAAATATTGATCAGTTTTGTCTCCAACCTGGAAACCTTAACATTTCTTTATTAAATTGCATATTGTATTAATACATGCATACACGTACACATACATAAACACACATATATAGTTATCTTCTCATATGATCTTTGTGTCAGTTTCAATATCTTGCTATTAATTAATGAGTTAAACGGAATCTTTGGCATGTGTTTATTTCATATTTGCCAGAGATTATTGTGTTTGTCTTTTTGAAAATTATAATTAAATAGATATGAAGGTTAACGTATTAATCTGAGAGTCACTGACATGTGGATGATAGCTATGAAACTGATGAGATTACTTTTTGTTTTCTTTGAGATGGAGTTCTGCTCTTGTTGTCCAGGCTGGAGTGCAATGGCACAATCTTGGCTCACTGCAACCTCCGTGTCCCAGGTTCAAGCGATTCTCCTGCCTCAGCCTCTCCAGTAGCTGCGTTACAGGCATGTGCCACCACACCTGGCTAATTTTGTATTTTTAGTAGAGATGGGGTTTCTCTGTGTTGGTCAGGCTGGTCTCAAATTCCCGACCACAGGTGATCCGCCCACCTTGGCCTCCCAAAGTGCTGGGAATACAGGTGTGAGCCACCACATCTGGCTGAGATTACATTTTTTAAAAATACAGAAAAACATGATTTGTTTTGGTTCCAGACAATAGAGAACACAAATATGATTTCACTATTTGTTTAGAAAAACTCTGTAAGGTTTTGACATGTTCATTTTCCTACTGAGTAAATTATGGCTCAGAAAACTTGAGTAGCTCTCTCAGGGCTTCACATCTAAAAAATGTTAGCAAATGTAGCCCTGGTCAGTCTAACTGAAAAATTTATTTTTTTTCCACAAAAGCAAGATAATTCTCCAGAAGAAAATAGCTTATTTTTTAAATAAAACAAATGGGCAATTTAGGCAATTTCCCTTTTCTTTATTCCCATCCCCCTCCTCGTGTGTGTGATTGCTATAATTTAGGCCCTGGATGCTGCAGAAATATTTCTTAACCCGTATAATCTCACCCAAAAGAGACATTTCAAAATGGTAAGTATAGATCATGTCAGAAATGCAAGTACTATCATGATATAAGGCATTTTGCTTTAGGCAAAATGTGAAAAAAAAAAAACAGTTTTCACATATTGTAATATTTTAAACATATACATTTTTAATTTTCTTTAACTGCAAGTGCATTCATGAACGAAGTAGATGATTATGTTTTCCTCTTTTTAGCTTAGGACTTTCCATTATGTCATTATAAGTAAATACATAATGATCATTGGTCAATCCTGAATCTAAAAGTATAATCAATTATATCCACATGGAATTTAAAATATAATAATTTTAAAATATTATTTAAGTGCAATAATTCATAATGAGATTAAAGGCAATGCATAAAGAACATATTATGTAATGCAAATTAAATGTGTCATTATTACCCTATTATTCACCACATTTTTAGTATGCATGTTCTTGTTATGCAGGTAGATAAAAATCATGTTAAAGAGCATAGAAAAATAATAAATCCCCTGTTATTAGTCAATTTTTACACTGCTATTAACAACTACCTGAGATTGGGTCATTTATAAAGAAAATTAAAAAAAAAGAAAAGAGATTTAATTGATGTACAATTCCACATGGTTTGGGCGTTCTCAGGAAACTTACAATCATGGAGGAAGGTGAAGGAGAGGAAAGGCACATCTTACATGGTGGCAGGAGAGAGATAGTGGGTGAAGAAGGACGTGCCACACTTTTAAACCACCAGATATCCTGAGAATTTACTATCATGAGAACAGCATGGGGGAAACCGCCCCCATAATCCTATAACTTCCCATCAGGCTCCTCCTCCAACATGTGGGGACTATAATTCCAGATGAGATTTGGGTGGGGACACAGAGCCAACCATATTAGCCCTCTATGACTTCCACAATTCAGTAATAAAGAATATTAAACAATTGAAAAATATATTTTATTCAAGAAGCAGTAATGATTGAAAGTGATTGAAAATAATAAATCATATTGCCCAAATAAAAATTTTAAAATATAATACCAATTATATTGAAAATGACACATCTAGCTAGATGTTGGATCATTACTTTACATATACATCTCTTTCTAATAAACCACAACCCTTTGAGGGCAGGCAAGGATCATAATCATATTGAACTGTGAGTTTCCAAAGCACATAAGGAGACGCTCATAAAAATACATGAATGTAGTCTATGTCTTACACATCATAAATCCGTAGCCTAAATCTTACTAGAACTCTAAAAATGTAACATTTATAACAGAATAAAATTCAAATTTTGACCATTTTTTACCTTTCAGAGATGTTTATTAATTATTTGTTAACCATTATGCATTATTAAAATAAAGCAAATCAAGGTTGGAACTTGGCTGCTCTAAACTAGGAATAAAATACTGAAATATAACTGTTAAAGGTATGGAATATATAAATGGTCAATACAACAAATAAGTAAATATTTAAAAATTGTAACTTTATTTCTTTCTCTTATTTCATGTCTTTTACTTTAAAACAATCAACGACACAGAACTAGATGCTGAGGTTCTATAATGCTTTATTCCCATTTAAGTGAACTGTAAACTATTGCATATAATGTGAAAAATGCAGATGTAAGAAATTTTGTAAAAACAATGAAGGTCATATGTAAATTATACCATTAGAGAAAATTAAATATCCAAAATTTACTGTAATTATTCACAAATTATAATTACATTATATCTCCTTGGTTAGCTATATTCCTAGATATCTCATCCGCTTTATGGCTATTGTAAGTGGGATTCCTTTCTTGATTTCACTGTCAGTCTAGACGGTGTTAGTGTATGGAAATGTTAATGATTTTTGTACCCCTATTTTGTATCCTAAAACTTTACTAAAATTGTTTATCAATTCTAGGAGTCTTTAGGTAGAATACAGGATTTTCTAGGTATAGGATCATATCCTCAGCAAAGAGAGACAGTTTGACTTATTTTCCTATTTTAGTGGATTTTATTTGTTTTTCTTGCCTAACTGCTCTGGCCTGGACTTTTAGTACTATGTAGAATAGGAGTGGTGAGAGTAGGCATCCTTGTCTTTTTCCAGTTCTCAAGGGAAATGGTTTGAGCTTTTACTCATTTACTATGTTGTAGTCCGTGGGTTTGTCATGCATAGCTCTCATCATTTTGAGGTATGTTCTTTTGATGCCTAGTTTCTTGAGAGTTTTTATCATGACAAGATGCTGAATTTTATCACATCATTTTCTGAGTATTGAGACGATTATATGGTTTGATCTTTTTACACAGTGAATCACATTTATTGATTTGCATATGTTGAACCTGCCTCACATCTCAGGAATAAAGTCCAGTTGATCATGCTGAATTAACATTTTGATGTGCTGCTGGATTCAATTCGTTAGTTTATTATTATTATTAATATTATTATTTTTGAGGATTTTTGTGTCTATGTTCATGAGGGATTTTAGTCTGCACTTTTCTTTTCTCACTGTGTCTCTGCCAGATTTTAGTGTCAAGGTGATGCTGCCTTCATAGAAAGGATTAGGGAGGAACCACTCCTCCTCAACTTTTTGGAATGGTTTTAGTAGAACTGGTATGAATTTTTTTTCTTTTTATACATCTGGTAGAATTTGGCTGTAAATTCACCTCAACCAGGGTTTTCGTTTTGGTTGGCAGATTCTTTAATACTGATTCAATTTCAGAAGTTGATATTGGTCTATTCAAGATTTCAATCTCTTCCTTATTCAATCTTGGGAGATTGTGTGCTTCCAGGTATTTACTCATTTCCTCTAGATATCTAATTTATGTCCATAGTTCTCCACAGTCATCTCTGAGTATATTTGGGTTCTGAGTATATATTTGTGGGATCATTTGTAATATCACCTTTGTCATTTCTGATTGGGCTTTATTTGGGTCTTCTTTTTCTTTCTCTTTGTTCATATAGCCAGGAGGCATATCAATCTCATTTATTTATTTGAAAAACCAATTCTTGGTTACATTGATCTTTTTATAGATTTTTACATCTCAATTTCTTTAAGTTATTTTCTAATTTTAGTTATTTATTTTCTTTTGCTACCTTTGGAGTTTATTTGCTCTTTTTTTTTCTAGTTCCTTTAGGTACAAATTTACATTGTTAATTTGAGACCTTTCTATCTTCCTGATAAAGGCAGTTAGGACTACGAACTTTCCTCTTAACACTGTTTTTGCTGCATCCAAGAGATTTTGGTGAGTTTTTTCCCCTGTTTTCATATATTTCAAAGAAGTTTTTTATTTCTCCCTCAATTTCAATGTTTTCTCAACAGTTACCTAGGAATAAGCTGTTTAATTTCCATGTATTTGTGTAGTATTGGGAGATGTGTGTAGTATTGGGAGTATTGTGTAGTATTAAGAAATCAATAGGTATTGATTTCTATTTTCATTGCACTGTGGTCTAAGAGTGTACTTGGCATGATTTCAATTTGCTTTGAGTGTATTGGTGCTTGCTTTATGAGCGAGCATGTGATCAATCTTAGAATATGTTCTGTGTGCAGATGAGAAGAATGAGTATTCTGTGGTCATTGGGTGGTGTGTTCTGTAGATGTTTGTTAGGTCTAATTGGTCAAGTGCCAAGATGAAGTCTAGAGTTTCTTTGTTAGTTTTCTGTCTCAACGATCTATTTAACACAGTCAGTGGGGTGTTAAAGTCTCCTACAATTATTGCGTGGTTTCTAAGTCTTTATAGGCCAAGAATAAGTTGTTTTACGAATCTGGACACTCCAATGTTAGGTACATATATATTTAGGAGACTTAAGGCTTCTTACTGAATTGTACTCTTTATCATCAATGTCCTTCATTGTCCTTCTTAATTTTTAATGGTTTAAAGTCTGATATATCTGATATAACATTACCAACTCCTGCTTTTTTGTGTGTTTTCTGTATGCATGGTGGATCTTACTCTACTCTTACTTTTAGCCTGTGGGTGTCATTACATGTGAGATGAGTCTCTTGAATACAACAGATGGCAGGGTTAAGACAAATAAATGGGAAAACATTCCATGATCGTGGACTAGAAGAACCATTATTGTAAAAATGGCCATGCTGCCCAAAGCAATTGAAAGATACAACGCTCTTTCTTTCAAACTACCAACATAATTATTCACAGAATTAGAAAAAAATGATTCCAAAATTCATATGTCAATAAAAAAGAGCCAAAAGCCAGAACAATCCGAAACAAAAAGAACAAAACTGGAGCTATCATAGTACTTGACTTCAAACTGCACTGTAAAGCCACAACAACCCTAACAGATTGGTACTGGTACCAAAAACAGACACACAGACCAACAGATCAGAATTTTAAGAACTCAGAAAGTCACATACCTACAATCATTCTTTGACAAAGCTGACAAAAAAAGGCAATAAGAAAAGGAATCTCTATTCAATAGATGGTACTGGGATAACTGGCTAGTCATATGCAGAAGATTGAAGCCGGACCCTGCCTTTCATCATATACAAAAATTAACTCAAAACGGATTAAAAATTTAAATGTTAAAATGTGAAACTATAAAAATCCTGGAAGACAATGTAAGATATACTCTTCTTGACACTGACTTGGTAAATAATTTTTTGGCTAAGTTCACAAAATCAATTGCAATAAAAACAAATAGACAAGCGGGATCTAACTAAACTAAAGAGCTTCTGCATAGCAAAATAAACTGTTACCAGAGCAAACAGACAACTTACTGAATGGGAGAAGATATTTGCAAACTAGGCATTCAACAAAGGCCTAATACTCAGAATCTGTAGGGGGCTTAAATCAACAAGCAAAGAATAATCTCATCAAAAAATGGGCAAAGGACATGAACAGACATTTTGCAAAAGAAGGTATACAGGTTGCCAAGAAACACATGAAAAAATGTTCAGCATCACTAATCATCAGAGAAATGTAAATCAAAACTACAGTGAGATACCATCTCACACCAGTCAGAATGGCTATTAATAAGAGATCAAAGAACAAGAGATGCTTGTGAGGTTTCAGAGAAAAGAGAATACTTACACACTGTTTATAGTAATATAAATTGGTCCTGCCACTAGAAAGCAGTCTGGAGATTTCACAAATAACTTAAAACAGAGCTACCTTTTGACTGAGCAATCCTATTACTGGGTGTATACTCAATGGGAAATAAATCATTCTACCAAAAAGACACACACTCACATGCTTATTGCTGTACTATTCAAAATAGCAAAGACATGAAATCAACCCAGGTGCCCATCAATAATAGATTGGATAAAGAAAATGTGGTATGTGTATACCATGAAACACTATGTAGCCATAATATAGAATGAAATCATGTCTTTGCAGCATCATGGATGGAGCTGGAGGCCATAATCTTAAGCAAATTAATGAAGAAGAGAAATCCAAATACCACATATCCTCACTTATGAGTGGGAGCTAAACATTGGATACACATGGACATAAATATTGGAATAATAGAGAGTAGTGACAACTAGAGGGTGGAGGGGGAGTGGGTTAAAAAACCACCTATTGGGTACTATGCTTACTATTTGGATGATGGGATTCATATTGCAAACCTCAGCATCATACAGTATTCCCATGTAACAAATCTATACATGTACTACCTGTATCTAAAATGAAGGTTGAAGTAAAAATTATAATATTAATAATAGATTATAAATCCTTTAATATGTCAGGTCAGCAATTAGCTATTGACAGCCAATGCATCTTTAGCAAATGTTGTTAACTAGGAAAGCAATTCCTCATTAAAATAAATTAAATTTGCATAGAGACTAAATGACTTGTTTGTTTTAATGGTTTTATCTACAGCCAAAAATAATTGGAGGTTTCTTCTATCACTGATACTTTGTGGGACATTCTACTCAGATTTTCCACAAATGTAGAAAGCAAACCTTATTTCTTATTTCAAAATGCTATATACTTAGTTCTTAGGATAAAAGTTGTATAGCTATATTAAATTAATGCATGTCTGTTATACACTCATGGAGCCTCTGATATCAGTAAGTCTGGGATGGGCCCTAGAAATCTGCATTTCAGATCTCATGAAAATCTGATTCTACTACTCTGTGGAGCCTTCTGTGAGCAAAATCACTACAGTCAGTACCTAAATTCTGCCTTTACCAGAAAGCTTCTGCACACTAACTTTCCTAACGATATTGACATTACAGAACAACAATTAGTAGTCATCCCCTCCACACATTTTTTTTTTTGGCTTTTTGTGACAGTGTCTCACTCCGCCACCAAGGCTGGAGTGCAGTGAGCAAACCTACCGCAGGCTTCCTGGGCTCAAGCGATCCTTCTGCCTCTCGAGTAGCTAGGACCATAGGCACACACCACCATGTCAGGTTAATTTTAAAAACTTTTTGTAGAGGCATGTCTTGCTATGTTGCCCAGGCAGGTCTTGAACGACTGTCCTGAAGCAATGTTCCCACCTCAGCCTCCAAAACTGCTGGGATGGTAGGAGTGAGCCACTGTGCCTGGACAATAACCAAAATTTCTTAGAAAAACAGACCTTCTCCATTTCACAAACTTTTATACCTTTAACAATGATCCCTTGCCTAAAATACAACAGATTTTTTTTTGTTGAAGTATTGAATAAATCCATGTTATCACTAGATCAGTCTTTTAAATAAAATTACTGCTTTAAACATATCGTTCTCTACATAAGAATGCTTAATAAAAAATAAAACTTTGTGAAATTCTAACTTGACAACGTGAAACATTTTTGAACTAGATGGAATAAGACATCACATGAACCACTGAACCCTTATTTGTACCAAGGTTATGTTTCATAATTCCATAATTTCCATCTATCAATCAACTTATATTTTGCAAATCCTTATTAGGAAACTTAACTCGTCATAACCCTTACTCATATGATACTTTTAAAAATCTAATTGTAAAATACATATATGCACATCAAGATATGAAAGTACGCAATATAGTAGATAGTTAATTTGCAGTACTATGTATTTATATATGTGCAGTAGAGGGCAATGAGTATACCTGAGTAGGTTTTAAATGATAGTTAGAATTAAATAAGCAAAGAGGGAAGAAGAGTTTCACAGACATGGTGAAATATAAGACTGTCAGATGCCTTCAAAAGAGAGTAAATCAACTTAACAAAAACAGAAGGTTTATAGAGAGTTAATGTGTGAAATAAGTTTTAAAGGACAGCTTTTAAAAGGTAGCTGTGTTTTAAGAGACTTATGTCTACCAGGCTGAAAGATCTGAAGTTTAACCAATAGGCTCTGTGTTTCCTTGATGATTTTGGTAAAGGTAAGTTGCCAGTAAAGTGATGTGAATTAGGTGATGTACAATATCTTTAAAATCGAAAATGAAATACTTTGCAAAGCTGAAATGCATGTATTTTACTATTTAATCATACATATTTAATCAATAACTTTTTACTGCATTCTGAGTCTATGCTGTGCACTCTGCCAAGCAATAGGGGTGCAAAGTTGAGCAATAACATGTACATAAGATTTAAAGTCTAATGGGAGAGATAGACATTAATCAACTAGTCACTAAATAGTCAAACTATTCTAACTGGTAGTTTTTCTATGGAAAAGTGAGTGATGTTTTAAGAGCGTATGTTAGGGATGGTTTCTCTGAATAAGTGACTTTGAGTTCAGTTCTGAATAAAGAATTAGGACACAGATAATTATGGGCAGATGAAGGAGCATGTGCAATTGCTTGATGGGCCACAGAGCATGGTACCCTTGGGAATTTGAAAAAAATGCTAGTGTTGCAGAATGTGAGGGTGAGACAAGTTATGTGGCTAGAGAGGAAGGCAGCAGCCCAATTAGTAGGGCCATTTAGGCCATTTTAATGAGATGGGTCATGAAAAGACCACTGGTGGTGAGGATTTATTAAAATCCCTCAGTTCCTGCTAGTAATTAAAGGACTTTAATAAAATGTTGACATTGAACTAAAAAATTCATTTAGGCTAAAATGTAGGAAGGGAATATTGAATATCTGGGACATCCAGTTGTTAAAATGAGTAGTCCATTAAGGTTTAAAATTATATTAAATTTTGAATATAATAATTTGGTAGATAGAAATAAGGAGGCAGATTTAAAGGATGTTTAGAATAAACCTTAGTCACATATTGGCTATTGGAAGTTAGATAAAAAGGGGATTTCAATGATAACAACTAGGTTTTAAGCTAGGATGATTAGATTGATTATGGGCTAATTCATTAAGACAACTAAATACATGTATAAAATAATTAATGTAGATATAAATAATGAATTTGTTGACAACATCATAAATATACATAGTTAAAATACTCTTTAAAAACTAAACATTTCACAGACATATAAATTATGGGTTCTCTTTTTTAATATCACATGCAATCTAACCATAATTTTAGAACAGTTTATTATTATTTTACATGTATTTTGATAACACATTATCCTACAGTATATTCTTATGAATATCAAAGTCTACCTATGAGCTAAACATTTTGTTTCTTCCAAAGCATTTCCATTTGTTCATACATTCACAAAGGAAACTGTTTAGGTGAAGCTTCACAATATATTCAAGTATATGGTAGGACAATTCTCTCTTCATTATTCTCAAATCACTTTTTGCCTTTATAGGCTGGTCTATTATTTAAATCACTTTGAAAATTTTATTGTCAAGTGCTACTAAAATTGCCAATGCAACTTAACTGAAATCAATTTAAAACTATGATATAAATGAGAGATATCTGATATTTTTATATTATATTTTTGAAACTTATTTTGACATGAAAAACACTATAATTAGAAAATGTAATGGTAAACAACTCATATTTGTTATTTAATTAATAAAATAGGTAGCTTCATTTGTTTTCCTAAGTGCATAAAATTGTGATACAGACAGAAATTTAGTGGACATAGTAGAGCTGATCCTCGCTTCATCAATGTCAGGATTTGAAACAGCTAAATACTTATAGATTATTATATATGTCAAAATCACTAAATTTAAAACTTAAGGGGTATCTAAATCACACTCTTAATTTTGAAAGTATACTAGGCATGCAAGAAAATAAATGTGCTTTAAGAATCTATATACTACTTTGCTGTCTGCAACTTGTTACTTTTATTATCTTTGAGTCACAGCAAAAATTATCTACATGTATCGAAAATTGAGGAATAAGTAGACCACATATATATAGAATTATAGTCAACTGTAATGGATTTGCAATCTTTTGACAGGTTACAAACCATTTACAAAATTATTAAGGTAATAAAATGCATCTTAAATTTTAAACTATTACTGATTCCAAACATGATGTAGCATTTCCAAGGTTGAATTTTACTTCCAAAAGGGAAACAAACAAACAAACACCAACAACTATGTACTACAATAAAATTTGACTACTAAGACGGGTGTGGTGGCTCACACCTGTAATCTCAGTACCTTGGGAGGCCAAGGCGGGCAGATTGCTTGATGCCAAGAATTCGAGACCAGCCTGGCCAGTATGGCAAAACCCCATCTCTATAAAAATTACAAAAATTAGTCAGTTGTGGTGGCGCAGGCTTGTAATCTCAACTACTAAGGAGACTGAGGCACGAGAATCATTTGAAGCCAGGAGGCAGAGGTTGCAGTGAGATGGGATCGTGTCACCGCACTCTAGCCTGGGAGAAAGTGAGATGGTCTCAAAAAAAAAAAAAAAAAGTATATTAAATAGCTATCGTTAGACATTTCTTAATACAGATGTTGTAACGATACGTGAAAATCTAAATAATCCTTTGCCTTCCTATCTTTCTATAAGTATAGCTGCAGCAGATTATACAATGTACATAAAAAATTAAATAAAGCAAAATAAATCAAACATTTAAAAATAATAACTCATGAAAATGATGACCAATATTCATATTAATTAACACTATAAAATAAAAGACAGCCAACTTGAAATATTAAACTTATATTTGGCAAGCATGTATAATTATGAAATAATATATTTAACTTCATTTGCTGACTTGGAATTAAAATTATATACCTCACATTTTGGTAAATTATCTCATATACTTTAGTTCTCTCAACAACTCTGCTTATGAAGAAATGAAGACTACTGAGTTTATGCGAAGTGCTTAAAGTGACACTTCTAGAAAGACCCAAATACAAGACCTCAAACTAAGTTTCTTATTCTATCAACAAAACTCATTTACTCAATAATTACTCTATGGCAAGTCTGGGGTTGAAAAATACATTTCCACTAAGAAATGTTAAATTGGAATTATAAAATGTGACAAATGAGACAATAACTCAATAATCATGATAGCTATAGTCATATAAAATTGTACATTTTTCAGGGCAGAAATCGTTTCTTTTTTTTCAGTTCACAGTTTTTATTACAAATGTTTTGAGAAGCACTGATGTAGATGGTGGGTAATCATTGTTTACTGAATTAGGCAACACAGTGAAACCTCATTAGTTTAAACTAAATAGAGAGCTTCATCTGAATCAGTGAATATCTTAGTCTGTTTCATGCTGCTATAACAGAATACCACAAACTGGACAATTTATAATGAACACAAATTTATTTGTCTCACAGTTCTTGAGGCTGATAAGTCCAAGATCTATTAAGAGGCTGCATCTGGTGAGGACCATCCCATAGCAGAAGGTATAAAGTCAAGAGAGCAAACACAATTATATATGAAGAAGAGAGGGGCAAACTCACTTTTATAACAGGTCCACTCTCTGGAGCCCATTCCTGAGATAACAATATTAATCAATTCATAAAGGCAGAGTCCTCATGACCCAAACACCTGTTGAAGGTCCCTCCTATGAACACTGATGCATTGAAGATTAAATTTCAACACATGAACTTTGGAGGACCCATTCAAACCACAGCAGTGTCCATTTTCAATTTAAGACTATCTTCTTAAAAGCGTAACCAAGTTCTACTAAAACATTTATTTCGAAAAATCTATGAGCTACCTTTTGAGTCAAATAGTGAATAAGGTATGCTGTCTTCGGTCAGTGAGCTCACAACCTAGCTCAAGTATGTTAAGTCTTATGATAAAAGTTTTCATAAGAAGGTAGAACAACTAGGATGCCCTTTAATGATAAAACTAATTGGATTTAAATATTCAAAACTCAGCGTTCTCTTTATCAAATACCATTTGTGATTAATTTAGAATTTATTCAAGAAATATTCAAAATATTCAAAATAGCACTGCTTTATAGTTATAAATCCCTTTTGTTCAAGTACAAATCCGTATAAATTGTCTCTTTTCATGTGCACATATAGCACAAGTCAAATTAACCCTAGTTTAAGTCTCCTTAACTGGGAAACTTAAACTGCCCAACTAAAAAGTTATCATGTTAAATTATTGAAATACTTCTTGAGAAATTATCACCAGTAATGAAACAAATCAAGACATGTGCCTTCCAATGTGATGTACAGCATCACTTATTCAGTATCTTTTCTGTTACCATAATTAGAAAATTATTATGAGGTAACATTATCCAAATTCATATTGAGGGATATTGTATAAAGCAGCTATGAACTCTTCAAAAATGTCAGAGCCAGAGATAGAAAACCAAAAACAAACAAACAAAAAAATCAGAAAGACTCAGGAAGTATGTGAGACTGAAAGAAATTACAATAGGATAACTGGCTGTAATGCATCATTCTGAATTTTCCTGTTCAATAGAGGACATTATCGAGACAAATGGAGAAATAAATAAAATCTGTAGATTAGATGATCATGTTGTAAAGGTGTTAATTTTCTAATTCTGATAGTTTTACTGTGATTATGTGCTTTCCACTGTTCCTGCTGCCTAGAAAAAAAGAGTGGATGAAACCATGTGAGAATTTAGTAAATACAGATGACCTGACATACAGTGTCTCAAGTGATATTTTTATAATTACTTCAGAAAAAAAAAAGAATCTTTTCTTTTGCTGTAGTCCAGTTCCCATGCTATTACAGCTTATTTTCCTTCTTGGCTGAGTACAACCTTATGAAATCTAAGTAGCATCAATAACTATGTTATTGATTATTCATTTGTATTTTTTTGTGTAGTTTTTTAAATGAGTTTCATGTTGGAGATAAGATTGTAAAAAAAATATGGGGGAAAACTGCCCCAAAACATGTCAACGTTTCTTGATAAATTCAGGTACCAGAAGTTTTCACTGTCTCTTATTATCTGAGTATCTTACTCATTAATAAATAGTGATATTAGCAAAGATAATGCATCACTTTCTTCTGTGGTTTCCACTCGTGAACTATTAAGTTTTGACACCATTAAAGAATGAGGAGACAAGCACAGTAAAGATGAAGGCAAAAATACCATACAAGGGTTTCTTCATGTCTTGGGTCTTCGTAAGTTTGCCCTTGCTAGAATTCTAGCTCAATTTCTTGTTGAGTCTTACCTTTCTTCTTCTCCTATGCTATATCCGTCCTAAGTCACTTGCATTTGTCTGAACCATCAGAATGTCTTATAGCCCCCATCTAGTTATCTCTCAGTAGAAATAATCATTTATACTCTTCAAATTTCTTTTACTTAAAGGATAGTTATTCATTTTGCAACTCAAGTTCAAACTTCATCTCAATTTAATCATTTTGTTTTATTTTTCTTGCACAGGCAGATACACATCCAACAATTTATTCTATATTTTGTTTACCTTTTGGTACTCCATTGGTGTAGTTTCATTATTAATTCATCTCTCTACTCCCTACAACCTAACAGAGAGCCAAGCATATAGCAGATGCTCCACGGGTGACTGAATAAATCAGGAGGAGAGGCACAGAACACACAGAGATAAAATACACATCAACAATTTAGACCAACCTCTTCTGATAGACTTTTCTCTTACCTTTGAGGGGAAAACTGGAGTATATTTCACCCTCAAAATCTACCAAAGCCCAGAAAGAGAAAAGATATGGAGAAACCAGAATTTTTAAAAGTTCATGAAATGAAAAGTATATCAAAAAGGAGTTGCATATTTAATGGTATCCTCATTTTACAAATATTTCCCGTATCAAAGGTTAGCAAAGGAAATGTAGACAGCAAAACAAACAAACAAAAAGCATGCTATTTCTTACCAGGCCAGAGGCATTCCGATGTAAATTTAGTTCTTCCAAAAACCAGTATATGAGTTAGAAAGGAAGAATTGATTGGGAACTTTTTACTCTCAGATGTGTCATAGAAAGCAGAAGAGCCAATATTATTAGTTGTTTGGCTAAAGGTTTCTTATATGCACAGAGTTTTTGAACATTTGTAACCCAGTTTTAATGCTGAGACTGGGACTGTCCTGAGCAAAAAGGGTAGTTGGTCATGCTATGAGAATCCTCATGAAAACAGCTGGACTTAGGAAATTCGAAGTGTTTTTTATAAAAGCTCAAAAATGTTCCTCTCACCTCCTAGATCATGTCATTTGAAACTTGATACTTTCAGAAAGTCTTCTGTCAGAGTTCCTGTTCTATGTTAAAGGGCAGATTTCCTTGGAAATTCTATGTTTTGATGTCATTAACACATTGTTAATAAGTTAATTCTTTTAGTGAATATTTATCGTTTAAATTATCTATGTAGAATATTATGTATTAGTATTAGCATCTTGCTTGATACGCTGAAACTTTCCAAGATGCATGATGCTCTGTTCTTAAGATGTGTACTATCCTACAGCCGGGCGCGGTGACTCACGCCTGTAATCCCAGCACTTTGGGAGGCCGAGGCGGGTGGATCACGAGGCCAGGAGTTCAAGACCAGCCTGACCAACATGGAGTAACCCCATCTATACTACAAATACAAAATAAACTGGGCGTGGTGGCACTCGCCAGTAATCCCAGATACTTGGGAGGCTGAGGCAGGAGAATCACTTGAACTCGGGAGGCGGAGGTTGCGGTGAGCCGAGATCATGCCATTGCACTCCAGCGTGGGCAACAAGAGTGGAACTCCAGCTCAAAATAATAATAATAATAATAATAATAATAATAATAATAATAATAATAATAAATGAAAGATGTTTGCTATCTTACATGGGGATCCAACATGCAAATACATAGCTAAGATATTACTGAAAATTTGCATAGCACTTAGGTGTACACAACCCCTTCACAAACAGTAAGTGAATTGACTGTTTTAACGGCTCATTAAAACAAGCATAACAGGAGTTTATAACTTCCATTTAGCAGATCAAGAAGCTGAGGTTCAGATAAACTAAATGACTGTTCAATGGCTATTGATATTGTAGCAGGGGTTTAAAATCCAGACGTTTTCCTTATAGACTGATGTTCATTTTACTTTATTGTGTGGCTTCAAATACACATTACCAAGTCATAATTACATTATAGAAATTTCCCTTTGGCTCATGAATTTCATCAACCTTTGGGATCTGCAACCCTAGTCACACCATACTTTTGAAACTTCATAAATGTTCGTATTTCCAGATAGTCTCACCCTTAGAATGTATTTTATCCACAATCAGTAACAATTTAGAGAACCACAAAACAATCACCTTATTCATAAACAGAGATAAACATCTTGAAAAGCTGTAAAGTTGAGCGGCTGAAAAATCTTGAGAGAGACTGGCTTTATAATTGAGCTCTTCAGCTCCCTGCTGTGGTGAGTATGAGGAGGTTACTTACCATAACATTTCTTTTGAACCTTTCCTCAATATCTCCTCTGGTACAATTAGAGTAATATTCTATCTATCTCAGGAGGTTGTTATATGAATTAAATGAAGTAATATGAGTACAAATCTGAGAACAGGATCTGGCACTTAGTATTATATATCTCAGCTACTATTATCATGGACATAATAATTATTATTTTACTCAGAAACCAGAAACAATAATATAGGTCCAGCCACTTGTTTTATCTGGGGAATATTATTTTCACCAAGATAAATTTCTTCATCTACATAATTGGACAATATTCAAATTAATATGCCAAAAACATTTGTTCAGTGTTAATACAATATAATTGTCCAATAAAATTTCAATATTTTTATTTCATTTTAGCAAATATTGAGTAAATACAGTATACCAGGTCGTTTATTAGTCACTTGGGATGAAACAGATTTTAAAACAGATAAAATTCATTTTTTCTTTTATTTTAATGGGGGATACGGACATAATACAGAAATAAACTATTTTCACAAATAAATTACATATACTGAATCTATACTCAGTCAGAACACTTAGAGCTAAAATATGCCACATATAATTTATCATTCATTTAACTTTTGAATTATGGTGTTTACTCAGTTGTCTGTACATTCTATAAGTTTACTAAGAGTATAAATTAGAGTTTCAACTCAGAGCAGAGACCACTTTACAGATAATATGTTTTTTAATGATTAGCATTTTTCATTAGATTAGTGATGATAAAACAAAAATGAGATCACTTTTAATGTTGCTGACAGAGTCCCAAACCTAAGTGATCTGAGTCAGTGTATTCTATAAATCCTTTTAATAATTAATATTAATGATTAACTTTATTAAAGTTATTAGAGCCATTGATGACTTTTCCAGGTTTAAAATTATAGAGTCATTACATTTTAAAATACAATCATAAAATTATATGCATACAGGGCCATGCATATACAATTTTGAATATGAAACTGTCATAGGGATAAATGTTAGCTAGCAAAATCTACATTAATGCAAGCATTAACGTTCTGCAAGAGACTTCCAGTTCAGGCTGGGATAAATTGTGATCATAGTGCTAAATCACTTGGCAAGAGACAGAATAACCTAACTGGGATTCATACATTTCATAGAAGAGCTTCCTGTTATCCCTCAACTAATAGTGATTTTTATTACTAAGAACACTTAATTTAACTCTGTATCAGCAACTTTCATATTGGGCAACTATATTTATTATAATTGAACACTTATCTATTCTGCAGATTGCTAAAACAATGACTTTCTTGTCAATTATTACATGAAGAGATATATGTTTTTAGAAATGCTGATTTAAATGTTGTAATTATTATCATACCTCGAGCAGGAATGCCCATAATAGAACAATTGTCAAAGGATATTTCAATTAACTACTTTATTTTTATTAAAAATGTTGTTTGTTTTAAAAATGATATACAGCAGATTAGCAGGAATTAGTTGCAACGAGCCACAATATTTTTCACAATTATAAATACATCACATTTATTTGCATTTCCAAAAATATATTTTTGCTCAAAAATAGTAATCCAATATTTTATTTGACTTTCCCCAGTGTTGTTTTCAAACAGTAGAACACTTTGCTATTCATTTGATAGGGTAATATTATATAATTTAACAAAGCTCTACATAAATGTGTGTGTGGGATATGTTATGCTGGGATACATTTTTTGTAAATATAGTCTTAAACTGAAAAAAAAAGGGATGGGGATTTCATTTATATTTCTTGTGTCTTTTCCCATTCATGACTTTACACTTCATTTTTGAGAGCTACATAGTTATATGATCTCTAGAATTGCATTGGGTTTTTCCTTCTTTCTCTCTTTTTTATGTCCAAACTTGCTTGTCCTGTGATGTAACTGTGTTGTCTTTAACACCTAATATTGTCATTCTGTGTCCAGCTAACGCAATGTTGTCACATTCACATACAGAAAGGAAAATAGCCAGTAGCACACTATTTAGTAAATGCCCCAGATGCCATGATCTGTGTTTTTTACAGTGAAATTAAAAGTTGGTTATTCTTACCAAAAAAGACACACACACACACACACACACACACACACAGAAAGAGAGAGAATAAAAAACCGAATTAAATGCATCTTCGTTTTTTGATATTTCTATTTTCCTTGATTTTATTATTGCACGAAATTTACCTTAGTCTGTATGTACTTCCCTAGTCACTTCTTTTTCATTTTTTTTTTTTGGCAAGATAATAACAAATGGTTGTTAAGGATTCAGAAGCAGAAACATTTGTATACAAACTCCAGTTGTTTTTATCTTGCCAGTTGTGTGAATTGCATAAGTGATGGAAATCTTAATTTTGTTATGTGCAAAATTTAGATAATAAATATTGCCCCGTAATTAGTGGTTTACTGAAATGTTAAATGTGACAATGCATATGACATTTTCAACAGTTGGTGAGCATCACTAATACATGTATTATCATTGACTTGTGCCCCTCTTCCTGTTGTTGAAATTCAAGCATTATTTAAGGTTCTACCATTTATTGCTCTCTTCTATTTTTATGGCTCTAGTATGTAGCTCCACTCATTGTCAAAACATTAGTAATTCCAATAATCAAAACATTCTCAATGAAGTGATATAAAACAAGCTTTATAAAACTCCATCTTAGGATTAAAGTGGTATCACTGATTTTGAAAGTTTGAGAGGTAAAAATAAATTTGTTATTTTAGAAACAAAAGATAAAGAAGAAAATGCATTGGTACTCACACATATTTATATTTTCTTCAGTAAGCTTAGAACTCACATTAGTTCAGTGACTTTGAAAGAACGTTAATTTAGCATTTAGCCTGCTTGGTATTTGGAATTAATGAATATAAAAATTAATAATCACTTTCATTTGTCTACAAAAATGATTTCAAGATATAACTGCTGATAAATAGAATTGCCATGTATAGCATAAATTTCTACAAATGAGAAACTCAGTAATCACCTAAATTATTGTAGATACATTTGCCTTAAAGAATGTATAGAAATTTATGGTATAATCAAGTTTTTGAAGTCCTTGTGAAAAAGAATATGTAAATTGATAATATGTACTAATAGTACTTGAGAGTATATATATTAAATAATTGCCTGAATAATATGACAGGTTTACTTAGTTTGCAAGGCTAGAACACTAGAAATCAATTAAAATACCTTCCTTTACCTTATCTTTCTATGTCTGTCTATTCAAACATAGATTTTACATCCTAAATTTCTCTTAAATCCACTCAATCCTCTATATACATGTATTTAGTACATTATTTCAGAAGCTCATCAGTTCTCACCTGGACTAATGAAATATTATTAAATTCATTCTTTTGTTTTTATTTATGTCTTCTTCTGGTGAATCTGCCAAAGGATTATTCTAGAGTTTACATATTCAGGCTTCTCTCTCAGCTTTGTAAGTACGTGGCTTTGTAATGACAGACGTATATTCAAACATTTTAGTGTGGTAGTTCTCAAACTTTAATATGTATCAGGGTCACCTGGAGGGCTTCTTAAAAACAAATAATTGTGGCTGGGCATAGTGGCTCACACCTGTAATCCCAGCACTTTGGGAGGCCGAGGCGAGCAGATCACGAGGTCAGGAGATCTAGACCATCCTGGCTAACATGGTGAAACCCGGTCTCTACTAAAAATACAAAAAATAGCCTGGCGTGGTGGCGGGCGCCTGTAGTCCCAGCTGCTTGGAAGGCTGAGGAAAGAGAATGGCGTGAACCTGGGAGGCGGAGCTTGCAGTGAGGCGGTATCGGGCCCCTGCACTCCAGCCTGGGAGACAGAGTGAGACTCAAAACAAACAAACAAACAAACAAAGAAAAAAACGAATAATTTCCTGGGATTTTTTTCCAGAGTCTCTTATGCAGTAGTTTTGGGTGAACCCTGGGAAGGTGCAATTCTAACAAGTTTCCTGGTGATGCCAATATAGCTGATCCTGTAATCAAACTTTGAAAATCACTGCTTTAATCTGACTTAACACGTTCTCCATGACTTCTCTTGCTTGTTTCTCAAAGCTAATTTCTCATCACTTTCTCAAACTTATTCACATTTCATATAGGAAGGCCTAAATAGTGTGAGCTCTTGTACCTTTCCATACAGGATCGTATGTTCATTCTTTCTGGAACATCCTTTATTTCACTACTCCATTGCTTTGCAAACATGTTTACCTGGGTTACTGATAATCAAATTCATGATTCAGCACGAACATAGTTTCAGCTTGGACACCTTCCCAAACTCTTATTTTGTGTAACCTTCTCATACGTAAGGGAGTCCCTGTGCATACATATATCCCAATACTTACCAAAATGCAATTGGCTATTTTTTTTCTGTTTTGCATATAATTTTTGTGAGCTCCTCATCTTATTTATTCCTATATATTCAGAAACATATCTGGCAATTTGACTCTATAGATATTTATCATAAAGTAAAATATGTACATGTCAATCACTGGAAGGAATATTAAAAATAATAAGTAAAAATATATCCATTACAGTAATGGCGTGCTTGTATGTTTTCTCCTTTAATAATTTAAGGATATTCTGATTTTTTATAAATAAGGATACTTTCCTATATGTTGTGAATTTTAACAATGACATTAAAATATTGATGATATTCTATAGTGTGTTCTATATAAATCCTTTTTTAGGGTGAGGCCAAATTATATTTGCTATTTTATTTTTCTTATCTAGTATGTGTTGAAGTGGTAAGAAGAGACAATATTTCTTATGTATTAAGTGACTGTTCATTAATTTACTAAATTCAGGAATACGTATCAAAAGCTTACTATGTAGCAAGCACCTTTAAAGTTATGTAATTTCCCCAAACTCAAAGAGATAACAGTAAATAATGAAGCAGCAGGTCAGTATATCTGACCCATTTCCATTTCACTGTCTATTCTTCTCCCTATGCACTCTGGTTGGTAAAATTTGTGTCAGAATACCAGCTTACTAATCAATGAAATTGACCTGCAACTCTCTCAAGAAACATTTATGCTAAGTGTAGGTCCTAGCAGAAGAATACGGCTACTGGGAAATTCTCAGCAATAGAGCAGAGGATGCAAGTGAAATGAAAGACAATTGGGCAGCCTAATTGAGAAAGTAATAATGATACTCAGTATGAAAACAGATATTATGATGGGATTACCTTCCCTAGGATATTCATACACTAATCCATGATATTTCTAAAGATGTATGAAGTGTTTTCACTATCTTTAACCATAATTGATGTAGAAAACATGTACTAGAACAAGAAAAATTTTCAAAGTGTACATAAAAAGAAAAAATTTGAAAACAAACTCAAAACATTCATAGAAATTTTTTCAAGTAAGCTTGCAAACTAGAACAGAATTATCTTAATAATTATTAGATTTCACCCAATATCTAAGAAATAGAGGTGGAACATAATCTTTTTATACATCTAGAAATCATAAAATGAGTGATTTATTCTCTATGTCACCAACACCCTATATTTAATATAATACATATGCCAAAAGGATTTCTTGAGAAAAAGTAAAGTATTACTCATAAAATAATTACTATGCGAAAAAGGGATTTGCAAAAACAAATCCTATGATTACAGTGTCTAATATAATATATTTTGGATTATATCTCTACTAATCATTTCCATATGAATCTTAGCTTTACATTTCATGCTTATAAGGACAGATTCTTATATTGTGATTAGCCCACAAGACTGGATTTATAATTTAATATTAAATAAAAATTCTAGTCTATTAGGGATAGGCATTCAAATATATATATTCATTTACTACTAATACTTAGAAGTTAGTTTTACTTATTATTGAAAAAGTTTCACATTTTTTATGATGATGCGAGAATATGAAAATAAAATGAAATTATAGTAAATACATTGATAGAAGATTAATTTGATAATTTGCATAGAGCATATTGGCTGGGTGGAGCATTTGTAATCTCTATACTCCTTGATTGAGGGCATGGATGTTCACATTTATGCTGAGAATTTAATTATAAGCAGAATGTTGACTTTTTTATCCTCCCTGCTTTTACTATTTTCAGAAGATTAAAATGACATTTCTTGCCCTACCACATTTTGTTTATTCATCACATTTTTATTGTTACTGGATTTATTTGTAGTTAAGTAAGTCTGCAGAAATCTTCCTCCTAAACTCTTCTCCCTTAATCAGAGATGCCTGCTGATCCCATTGTGGTGATTAGTTAAGCTAATGACTGCTTGTCTTTAGATTTGGGTGCAGGGAGAAACACATTTGAAACTCTTGTTATGAAACCATTAAATTAATCTTAAGATACTCATATTAATATAAAAATTAGCTTGTCATTTCATTACCAGTCATGTCCTCAGCTTTTTAATTTTTGGGCCAGTATGTTTCTCAATAATGCCTAGCTTATTTGACTCATAGATCCCTATCCTCTTGACCAGTGCCCCCGAACTCTGCTGTGATCTTTATGATTTCACCTTTATAAGATTCTGCTTTCTGATTTTTCTCCTGAATCTTTAGATTCAACCTATTTGCCTGCTATTTGCTTTTTTCAATACGACACTATTCACATTTTCGGATTATACCTGTAATATGGTTTGGCTGTGTCCCTAACCAAATCTCAACTTGAATTGTATCTCCCAGAATTCCCACATGTTGTGTGAGGGACCCACGGGGAGGTAATTAAATCATGGTGGCCGGTCTTTCTTGTGCTATTCTACTTATACTGAATACATCTCATGAGTTCTGATGTATTTATCATAGGTTCCTGCTTTTGCTTCTTCCTCATTTTTCTCTTGCCCAGGTAAGAAGTGCCTTTTGCCTCCCACCATGATTCTGAGGCCTCCCCAGCCATGTGGAACTGTTAAGTCCAATTAAACCTCTTGTGGCTCCCAGTTTTGGGTATGTCTTCATCAGCAGTGTGAAAACAAACTAAAACAGTAAGTTGGTACGAGGGTGGGATGCTACTGAAAAGATAACTGAAAATGTGGAAGCAACTTTGGAACTGGGTAATAGGCAGAGGTTGGAACAGTTTGGAGGGCTCAGAAGAAGACAGGAAAATGTGGGAAAGTTTGGAACCTCTAGAGAATGTTGAATGGCTTTGACAAAAATAGTGATATAAACAATTCCAGGCTGAGATGGTCTCAGATGCAGATGAGGAACTTGTTGGGAACTGGAGCAGAGGTAACTCTTGTTATGTTTTAGCAAAGAGACTGGTAGCATTTTGCCCCTGCCCTAGAGATTTGTGGAACTTCAAACTTGACAGAGATGATTTAGGGTATCTGGCAGAAGAAATTTCTAAGGAGTAAAGCCTTCAAAAGTGACTTGGGTGCTGTTAAAAGCATTACATTTTTAAAGGGAAACAGAGCATAAAATTTCAGAAAATTTGCAGCCTGACAATGCAATAGAAAAGAAAAACCCATTTTTTGAGGAGAAATTCAAGCCATCTGCAGAAATTTGCCTAAGTAGCAAAGAGACTAATGTTAATCCTCAAGAGAGTGGGGAAAATGTCTCCAGGCCATGTCAACAACCTTCACGACAGCCCCTCCCATCACAGGCCCAGAGGCCCAGGAGGAAAAAGTGGTTTTGTGGGCCAGGCCAGGGTCCTTGTGCTGTGTGCACCGTAGGGATTTGGTGCCCTGTGTCCCTGCTGCTCCTGCCGTGGCTGAATAGGGCCAGTGTAGAGCTTGGGCTCTGGCTTTAGAAGGTGGAAGCCCCAAGCCTTGGCAGCTTTCACTTGGTGTTGAGCCTGTGGGTGCCAGAAGTAAAGAATTGATGTTTGGGAACCTCTGCCTTGATTTCAGAAGATGTATGGAAATGCCTGGATGCCCAGGCAAACATTTGCTGCAGAGGTGGGGCCCTCACAGACAACCTCTGCTAGGGCAGTGCAGAGGGAAATATAGAGTCAAATCTCCACACAGAGTCCCTCCTGGGGCACTGCCTAATGGAGTTGTGAGAAGAGGCCACCATCCTCCAGACCCCAGAGTGGTAGATACACAGGCAGCTTGCACCGAGCACCTGGAAAAGCCTCAGACACTCAATGTCAACTGATGAAAGCAGCTGGGAGGGAGGCTGTACCCTGTAAAGACACAGGGGCAGAGCTTCCCAAGACTACGAGAACCCACCTCTTACATCAACATGACCTGAATGTGAGACCTGAAGTCAAAGGAGATCATTTTGGAACTCTAAGATTCGACTGCCCTGCTGGATTTCAGACTAGCATGGGCCCTGTTACCCCTTTGTTTTGGCCAATTTCTCCCATTTGGAATGGCTGTATTTACTCAATACCTGTACCCCCATTGTATCTAGGAAATAACTAGCTTGCTTTTGATTTTCAGGCAGAAGGAACTTGCCTTGTCTCAGATGAGATTTTGGACTGTGGACTTTTTAGTTAATGCTTAAATGAGTTAAACCTTTGGGGGACTGTTGAGAAGGCATGATTGGTTTTCAAATGTGAGGACATGAGATTTGGAGGGGCTGGGATGGAATGATATGGTTTGGCTGGGCCCCCACCCAAGTCTCAACTTGAATTGTTTCTCCCAGAATTCCCATGTGCTGTGGGAGGGACCAACGGGGAGGTAATTGAATCATGGGGGCCAGTTTTTCCCATGCTATTCTCATGACAGTTAATAAGTCTCGAGATCTAATTGGTTAATAGAGGTTTCTGCTTTTGCTTCTTCCTCATTTTTCTCTTGCCATTGCCATGTAAGAAGTGCCTTTTGCCTCCTGCCATGATTCTGAGGCCTCCCCAGCCATGTGGAACTATAAGTCCAATTAAACCTCTTTTTGTTCCCAGTTTTGGGTATGTCTTTTTTAGTAGTGTGAAAACAAACTAATACAACCTGTTTCTAGATTAAAGTCTATTTTGATGGTAACTTAACATTTAGCCCAGAGTTGATACTGATGTTGGTATAAAATCTGAAGGAGACATAGAATTTTGGTACAATTTGGGGTAAGAAATGGAAGTGCTTGGGCAAAATTCAACAGATAAGCAGTCAATTCGTACATTAAGCCATATAGTATATGAAATTATTCATTACAGTAATCAATATTACAAACAACTTTTCTAGGGAATCTTTGAAATGATGAATGATCAAAAATCCTAAGCATATGAACCTATACAATGCAAATTTTAACAACTTATGTAAGCAATTATATGTCTATCTATCATAAACTTCCATTATACAAAACCATAATTTTTAGTATGAATATCAGAGTCATCTAAACTTTTACAGACAAAGAAATAGATTGTGGAATAAATTTTTTCAACAAAACCAAATGTATATAATTTTGCTCATTTTTTTTTTTAGCAAATAAAAGCAATAGGTCTTTTTTCTTTTCAGCATTCAATTTTTCAATTAATTTTTATTGATGTGTTATGGATTATTTTTCTATTAAAATACATATTTTTAAACCCTTCTGAACTTTCCAGTATGCTTTAATATTATTTTATATCAATTATAGTCTTATAATTGAGTTAGATCATTTCCTCTATTGTTTAACCAACCACTGTTTGAATATTTTTTTAAATGCTAACACCACTCTATCTACTGCATTGTACTGCATTTTTGCATAATAATTATATATTAAAACAGTTTTCTAATATTGATTTTCTAAATTGATTTTCTAATATCTAATTTCCTAAGTTGAAATTTGTCTTCCCCAACCTCTTGGACATTGAATAAAATGATTACTTAGACGATCAACATTTTATATTCCTTAAATATTTGAAGATAGCCTTCATTTCTCTCTTCTGTCTTTGTTTCCCTGGGCTAACCATTCTCATTTTTTCTCTTCTGTCTTTTGACTCTCATCATCATTGTCTCCCTTGTGTTGGGGCCTATTTTCAAATAAAGCAGGTTATGTGCAAAATTAAATATACTGTGGTTAACAACTTTCTTAATTTGAACTCTATATTTCAACAAATGCAACTGAATTTTTATTAGATTCATGGTAACAAGTTTACATTTGTTTTTAACTAAAATTCCCTGACGCTTGTTCATGTATGCTAATGGTAAATCCCACCTTTCCCATTCTGTCTTGCCTATTATATCCCCATCCATTTGTCTTCTTTCCTCTCCCTTCCTACTTGCTTTCCTCTCTCTTCCTCCCTTCCTTTCTTCTTCTTCTCTCTCTTTCTTCATGTTCTTCCTATTCTCCCTTCCTATTTAGTTATTTTCTTTATTTCTTTCCCCATTTTGTTTTTCCTTTATTTCTGCATTACCACCCTGTTGACAAAAGTCAGTAATAGCTTAGATTGATCTAAAGACAGCCACAGACAGCAATAGAGTATATGAAACTGCATTTTTATAAAATATGAAGAAGGAAGTTAGTACGGTCATGATATATAACAGTGAGAGCTACAGGATTATCTAAATCCTCACTATCATGTAGACAGTTACTGATTTTATCTGAGTTAGGGATACATAGATCTGGAAAATTATCTCCACAACTTCAGGACCCAGCACTATATATCTGTACATTAGAATGGAACAGTTTTTTAAATGGGGGTGGTTTAGATTTGTGCCAGGGTTATCTCTGGGGTCTTCTGATTATACAGTACTATAAAAAACTGTACTCTTAGCCATTTTTCTTCATCATGTTCAGTTTTGCCAGGCTATACTGCTTGGTAAAAGTAGATTCCTGATTTTCATTCTGTGGAACTCCTGCTTTACATGTTTTCACATATATTTTCTTTATACACTTTGAGTTTCTCTCTTATGCTTTTCACATTATTGTGTTTGATTTTGATATTTTGCTTGCTCTGGAAAGGATCTGCATCTTTCAATGTACTCAGCGTCTGTTTCCATCTTTGGAAGAAAATATTTAGGAAAAATACACATCTCAAAATGCAAGAACTGAAGACTGGCTCTGTTACATATTAGCCCTGTAACTTGAGCTAGTTATTTAATCTCTCCTATGCTTCAGTTTCTTAATCTGAGAAAAGGATACAAATAATACTAATCTCATGCATTTTTATGATAATTAAAATACATAGTTTATTTCTAGTATCCAGCAAACTATCTGATACAGATACAAAACTTAATAAAAATAGCAATTATTTTGATCAATTTGCCATTGTTTTAATCAGCTCAGGCTACTATAACGAGAATATCATAAACTGGGTGGCATAAACAACAGAAATTTATTCCCCCAAGTTCTGGAGGCTGGGAATTCCATAATCAAAGGACTGGGCAATTTGGTTCCTGGTGAAGTCTCTTTTCCTGGCTTGCAGGCAGTGGCCTTCTGACTTACATGCTGGCTTGACCTCATCACGGTGTATGCATGCAAAAAGACAGAAAAATCTCTCTCTCTCTCTTGTTCTTCTTATAAAGCCATAAGTTCTATCAATTTAAGATCCCCCACTCTACGACCTCATTTAAACCTAATTATCTGCTAAGAGCTCTGTCTTCTAATAAAATCACATTAAGAGTTTGGGCTTCAACATATTATTTGAAGAGACAAAATTCTGCCTGTATCAGTTAACAAACCATTCCATCAAGCCATTTTAAAAATGTTAAAGAGAACAAGGATGTGGTGGTCTGTGTGTATTCCACATGGATATACACACATAGATCACACTTTCAGATCAACAAATGTGAATTCTCCTCTTTTCAAAATTTGCCAATCACTAGTCAATTTTTATGAGGTATTTTGTTGTAGCATTGATTTTTTTGACATTTAGAAACAGATATTCCATTTCTTTTTCTTACTATAATTACTAATCAATTAAAACAAGTTTTTGGTCTCTACTAAAAATAAAAATTAGCTGGTCGTGGTGGCAGGTGTGCCTATAATCCCAGGTACTTGGGAGGCTGAGGCAGGAGAATTGCTTGCACCTGGGAGGCAGAGGTTGCAGTGAGCTGAGATTGTGCACTGCACTCCAGCCTGGGTGACAAAGAGAGACTCTGTTTAAAAAGAAAAAAAAAAAAAAAAAAAAAAAGTTTTGCTTTTATTTACTATGTGCCAGGATATTATTCTAAGAATTTTCACATGTAACAATTAACTTTTACAGGTTTTATACTCCTTTGTGTTTTTTTCTTGAAATTTTAATAATTTCTGTGTATCATTCTTGGGTCACCTCTTGCTGTGAGGGGTGGAAAGGGTTATTAGTTTTGAAGTCAACTGGATATACATTACTTAGTTTGTTGAATAAATTATTACATTTTCTTTTTTTCTTCTCTTCCATTCTCCTTTCCTTTTTCTTTTTGTTGGTTTCTTTTGTTTTCTTCTTTCCTACACTATTCCTTCCTTATTTCTTTTCCTCCTGTTAAAAAAATTAAAAAAAGAAAACTATGGGAGGCCATTGTTTTGGACCAGCCTCCTGCACTAGGCTCCTGAAGACCAGACCAAACAGAAAGCAGTCATTTGTGCTAAGTACATATAATAAAGCTGAACTTTGAAATGAGCCAGTTTTCAGAGAAAAAATCTGGATATTCCCATCAATCTATGTCAACATAACAAAACAGTTCCCACTCTGTCTTAACTCTGTAAGGAAAGTCACTTTGAAATTACCAATCTACTTTTCGTTTCCTGTTTCTGTCTCTTCAGCCCTTTTCTGCCCATAAAGCCAACTTCCCCTGCTCAGCTCATGGGAACACTCATTCTAATTTATAGAATGTGGTTTTGCCCAACTCTGGAATAAGCAATAAAAGCCAATTAGATCTTTAAACACAATTTGTTATAATTTTGTCTTTTGACACTCCTTTCCTCCTTTTGTGTGACTGTATTCATTGTTATTTCCTTACTTGCTTGTCTTTACTCTTTTAGATCGTACAGCTTTACTTCTTGTATTTACTATCTTTATTTTGGTAAGTAATTTAATCTTTTCATCATTTTTAAAAATGGGGATAATATATACGGTATACACAAAATATGTCTGATGCATTGCAGGGAATTCTCAAAGTTTATTTAGAAAAGTTTAACACTTGTATTTTAAAATTCTCTCAGTATTTTGAATGAGACTTTTGTGAGTAATCAGCATTTAGCAATTCTTGAGAGCATAGTCTTTCAGATTCTCTGTAGATATACACATAAGCATATGTTCTTTAAAAACAATGGGAACAAACAAAAAAAGAGCAGTTTCAAACATGATCTAATTCTGCCCCATTCTAATTGTGGATACTCACTGATGACCAAATATCACTTAAACATATATGTGACATCTTTACTATGACTTGAAATCAGCAATTAATTCCAGACTGAAAAATTTGAATCCATATGCCAACTTAATTTACGTAACTAAATTATCTTAAAGATTCTCTCTAATATTTCTCTATTTTGTTTTATCTTTCTCCATCAAACAACTTTTATTGTAAGAACACAAGTATTTTACAAAATTCAGAACCAAATCAGCAAACACATTTCTTAGGCAAAGAAATGACAGTTGCTTAGAAAATTTAACAGGAGGTATGTTAAATACAATTTCTCCTCCCCACCCTGCAAAAAAAAAAAAAAAAAAAAAAAGCATTAAGGAGACTTAGCAGATAATCACTCAGACTTGATATCTATTTTCAACATATAAAATTAGTAAGACAAAGCCTGATTGGCTCAACCTAGATGATTTGAAAAGAATGAAATCATTTAGCTATGGCCAGATGGCCAGAGGACTCAGACTTATAGGAGAGAGAAGGATACAGAAAGGTCTCAAATAAGAGGTACCTGTTGGACAGACCAATCAACCTGACACTACTGCCTTCCAACCATAAGACAACAATACCATACCTACTGTGACATATTTGACATGTCAACATATGTGAAATTTCAAGATCCTTTGTTTAAGGAAAAATGCAGGTATTATAAACAATGAACCCAAGTCCAAGCTAACACCAATCTCAAAGCCACATCCCCAAAAGGCAAATCTGCTCATATCAATAAATAACTGACATGCTGAGGTCACTCACTGAGTTTAAACCATCCACATGGTGTTTGTGGCTTTCACAGAATTGTTGTGACTCTTTCAGATTCAGAAACCTATGGGCTAAACATTGTATGTAAATGATGCAAATACAAAACTTTACATACTAATTTAAGAATCAAGTACACCAATTTACCAAGCTGTAAAACACATTGCTCATTACTCCTAATACAGAAATTATTCCCCTTGAGCTCTAAAATCTAAAAACATTTGAGTGAGGAGCACTCATCTTTAATCATGAGAGGTTCAATGCTCAACCAGGACCCCTAGTTGCACAGGAGAAGCATAGGTGCTTAGGTCTTGCCTAAAACCATATTCCACATTCTTTGGGCCAACGACTTGACTGCATAATCTGTAGTTTCAAGCTCATCATGAGTAGAGTCTGCAATAGGCCTTTCCAGCATTCTGTAAGACCAGTTACATCTAACTGAAGGGAAGAATAAGAAAGAACCTACTGTTGTTCTTTCCTCAAATTAATAAACAGGAGTACAGTAGGTCTTCATGTGAATAAGAAGACACAAGAGAAGCTCGGCAAACCAACTCAAATCCATAGTGTTATCTGGCCAGGTTGGCAGCCGTCAATAATCCATATATTGCATTACTGGAGTCAGAACAATGGGCAAAATCCAGACGAATCTAAGGAGATAATTCAAAGTGTATAGGCATGCATACATTCTGCACATTGTTTTCATGCTTTATATGAGGCTTTTACACTAAATTTTTAAAACACAGGATGTGATTCCTGACACTCTATCAACCATTTTATTAGGTGATATGTATCACAAATCATAAAGATCAAATCTCTACTGTAACTGTACCACCCTGAATGCACCCAATCTAGTCTAGTATTTCTCTATTTTAATTCCACACAGCTGGAGCCCTCCATTATTATGAGTTTAAAGTTTTGTAAATCTTCCCTTTTTGTTTATTTAGGTAATATTTATATATAGTGAAATTCAGTCCTTTTAGAGTATACGATTTACTGAATCTTGATGAACTTACATAATAGTGTAACCACCACCAAAATCAAAATGAAAAATATTTCCATTGTCCGAAACAGGGTCTTCATTACCCTCTGCAGTCTCTCCTTCTTTCCTACATCACTCCAAGAATGTGGCAACTACTGGATACCTTCCTTTTAGATTTACCTTTTCTAGAATGTCACGTAATAATAAATCTTTCCTTTCTATAGTGACTACTTCATTGTTACTAACAAAAGGGCCTAAAATGGGCAAATAAGCCAAAAAAAAAATCTTCTAATCAGATCCAGTACTACTAATTGGCTGTTGGCTGTTAGGCATTATGTCTTCCTGCCTTCCAACTGCAAAAAAAGTCATTTTTTAGGGCTCTAGGCTTGAATGTATTAAACATCGGTTGTTTATCTAAGGTGCACTTCACTAGTTATCTCAAGATATTCAAAGATATTCTTGAATTGGGAGGAAATTATCTCAACAAATAAAATGGCCACCAAAAGACCATTTTATCTGATGGTTCCTAGATGAGGTGAACAAAGCATTCACATCCAAAGTGTACTGAGAGTGAGGATGAGATATGTGTCCTGCTGAGATAAGAACCTGATGGGCCTTTGCCTGTCTTAAAGTAAATTCCTTTTAGTAGAGATTTGCTTTCTCTTTTCTGCTATGATTTTTCTGCTCAAGTTATACTAGAAAAGTATTTTTCAAATAGGAGTATAAAACAACTAGCCGGAATGATGATGAGAAATGATTAAGAATTCTAGTGATTTTAAGGGAATAGAATTTATATTACCCACTCAAGCATAGTAATGGTTTTCTAGTGGGAAAAATAGAACTGGAACTGCATATGTTGTGATAGTTTGGTGGCAGGATACAAAAGAAATTCTTTGAAACAGCATTTAAAATTCCCTCAGGAGTATAAACATTATTTCTTCCTTGCCTGTGGGCAGCAGGGTGTAACATATGGGACATACATACAATATGAGAGAAAACTGACAAACAGGAGGGACATGCTCATTCCTTCTCTGTGGTGCCAGTTTGGTCTTTAGATTCTTAGGCACTATTCCCACTCTAGACAAGCTGGAAATAGATTTAGAATACAGAAACATATGTGTTAGAGGAATATCCACAGAACTTTAAGTTCAAAAGAAATAAGAAATTATGTAGCTCCCAATTATTCTGAGAAAAATAATAAAAAAAAACTTCCTATACATGTTGTATTATGTGATACAAAATATGTGATATTTTGGAAGTTTGAACAATTGATTTGTACATTTTACTTTATATTTATGACCTTAAGGAAAATTCATTAACTAATAAATTTTGTTAACTCTCCAAACTGCTGATAAAGAGCAAGGGACACTGTGAACTTTCGATTCATTTGAGTTTATTGGAACGGAAAAAAAGTCACTCAAAATCCATGATAATGAAATTACTAAATGAATATTGAATAACCTATGATAAGTTATTGGTATAAATTTAGTAAATGCTACATTTTAAGTAAATAACATAAATGAGTTTATAAATAATGCCTTTAAGTAAATCATAAAGCATATGCTTTAAAATAAGAGTGATTAGGGTAACTAGAGAGGTTTTTCTATGTTTTACATGGAGATAGAGGAGTGTATTTTAGAAATTAACCACTTTCTCTATAAAGTTAAGTCAAGAGATTATTTTAACTTTTTCCCTTTATGGTTAAGACTCATAAAATATTGTTTTATTTCTAGAAATAGGGTTGATTTTTACTGCCTTTTCCTTTTGAAAAATAACACTCCAAAGAGAACACTAGATTTCCTGTATCACTTTTCAACTTCTCAACCCATTTTAGAGGATAATTCTGCCAAAACACCTTAAATTTCTCATAAAATTATTTTTACATTTTGTTGCTAGTCAAATGTAACCTAAACATTTTCATATAAATTATTTATTAAGGTAACTGGATTCTCAAGGATGTAATATATTCATGTCTAACATGAATATACAGTAGCAGCCTCACCTTGTAAAAAAAATCACAATAAGCTGAAAAAAGTACAAAAATAAATTAGCATTGTGACAGTCCAACAAGGAGCACTAGGAAAATCAGGAAATAAAATGACACTGAAAAACACTGTATCTTTTTGAATTTTTCTATTGTAGCCCTTCTTAGTAGAAGTTGAAATTAAAGCTACTGATTTCCTAATAGCAAATAAGGGAAACAGTCTAAGAGCAACTGAAAACTGGAAAATCTTTTATTTCTTAAAAGTTCTTTACCTTTGAAAACATCTTCATATACAAACTTATAAACTCATTTTAAATGACTAATCCAATTATTTGCTTTGAAAGCAAAACAAAAAACAAAAACCAAAGAGAGTACTGAAGTGGAAAAACATGGGTAGTCTTGTAGTTCACTCTCTAAGTCCTTTCGTATTCCCTCCAAAGCCATTATTTGTGGTTTCAGATAGAAAATACATTCAGACAGCCAATCATGCATTCCTTTTGATCGTACAATGTGATAATCCTCAAAAGGATCTCAGTTCCCCCTTGTTCATATTTATACAATTAACTAGTCCTTTAAATGCTTAATATATCTCAAAATAAAGGCTAAATATTTCATTTTCATGGGATTTCATTTGATTGGAATTTTGATTGTGAAAGACATTTGGTGACAACTTTTCTTTTCATGTCTAAATTGCAGCTTATCAGTGGGAATTTCCACTTAGCTCTCAACAAATTTGGGGAATAAAGGCCAAAATAAGAAAACATTAAGGAAATGGAAAAGTCCTAACAATATTATATGGTTGATAGCACCTTTTTTTTATTACACCAGGGATTACTGAGAGGCAATGCACTTTTCACCTTTTTCTAAGTCTTTAGTTTAAAAAATCAGTTAGAAAGATTATGTCATTCAATAATTATGATCAAAAGTAAAGAGGATAATTCAACTTTTCCAGGTTTGCTTTGATAATCAAATTGGCATAATTAAAGTGTGTTTCTCCTGTTAATGATAATATTCAAGTAATAATAATAACCAATAATGAACAAATTTTCACATTTATGGATGGTATAATTTCATCAGATCATATATCATTCCTTTAACCATCTCTGGAGTTGTTATCGGCCTTTGCTGACCATTGCTGCACTGCCCTCTCAGTTGCTTTCCTCATGACAAATATACTATTTCTATGGGAATTTTGACTTGAGTTTGCAATAGCACATGTGACACCTATTTGAATATACAGCCCAATTTTACTTCTAAGTAAATACTCTGTGATGATGAATATTACACGTCAATTTGGCTAGAATAAGACAAACAACATGTCTTTTTTTGGTCACACCCTAGTCTACATGTGAAGATATTTTGTAGATGGGACTAATATTTACTTTAAACAACTCTACCTTAACACTTATTTTAAGTTGATTTAAAGCAAAGATATAATCCTCAGTAATTTGGGTGGCCTCATCTAGTCAGTTAAATGTTTTAACAGCAAAAACTGAGGTTTTCCAGATAAGAAGGAATTCTGCCCCAAGACTGTAATTTAGAAATCATTTCCCAGTTTCCAGACTGCCAGTCTGAGCTAAACGTCAACTCTTAGGTGAGTTTCCAGCCTGTTGGCCCGCCTCACACGTGCTGGATTTTCCAGCCCCTACAATCAAGAGCCAATTTCTTAAAAATCTCTCTCTCTCTCTACACACCACACACACACACACACACACACACACACACACACACACACACCCCTATAGGTTCTGTTTCTCTAAAGAATGCTGAGTAATACAAATGTTGGTACTGGGAATGGTACTAGAAAAACAGACTCTTCAGAAAAAATGTTCTGAATTGATTCTGGGATTTTCTAGAACTGGCGCTCAATCTAGTTAGATACAAAGGTACCAATGGCTCTATTTCTAGTAGTAAAGAGAACACTGACGTTTTGCGGTGTGATGTGGCAAGAAAACTATGCAAAATGTCTCCGTTGATTACAACAGAAATATTTAAAAACATTGAAAATATCTCCTAATCAAATACAAGCGGAAAGGTTCTGGATGATCATGTATTTGATATTTTAGGACATTCTATCAAACTATCAAGTAAAATAAGATTAGCTGATTGCTCCTAATTGTTCTGGACTAAGTGGGTACAGGAAAGGATGAGCTCAGGGTTTCAAATTCTCAGCTCAAGTACCACATACATGATCTGAAAATTTCTCTATCCTGAAACATACACACACACACACACACAAATACACACACACCCCCTTATCTCCTGTAGCAAACTTAACCCATATTCTCATTCTGTAAGTAGCTGAATTTCAACAAAAATATAATTTCCAAAATCAAAGGGTGTCTGCTTTAATATGAGGGCACTGATGAGGAAGAAATGGAATCCTCAAAATTAGAGTGGGACATATGAGCAGTTTTAATGAAGCTGAGGACACCGAATTCCAAAATTCTGCAGTCATCTTTGGCAGCAGCCCTTGCACACCTGTTTGAGGACATTAAACCTGCTTTAACTGAGGCAATTAAATGGACTTTGAGTTACCTTGCAAGACTTTGCTAATTCTACTCAGAATCCACTCCCATCACCTACCTTGCTTCTAGATGTCTATCTAGACTCAAATCCTAGATGACCCAAAAATGTGAAGTGGAAAGTCTAGCCCATGAAGAGTTGCACTATATTGCAAAAGAACCACATGATTTTTCTAACTCATACAGAGAAATGTGAGGAATGTGTTTATTACTTAATGTTTAACATTTTGGGTGATTTTTTTGTTGTTGTTGATACTGAGGTATCTTCTACATACTTATGTTTTTTGTTGTTTTTCCATCAACAAGAACATGATATGTGTTAAAATCTCCCATTATTGTGGTAAGTTTGTCTATTTTCATTTTTAGTTATTTTCTTTAGGTACTTCATAGATATTCAAATGAATATATATATATATATATATATAACTAGAAATATATATAAATAGAAAATAACTGTATATATTTTCTTTAGGTACATTCAAACTTAGCATTCTAATCTTTCCCTTGGATAAATTATTGTAGCACTATGAAATGTGTCATCATCTGATATTATTACTCTATCAAATCTTTCTTGGGGTTGTGGAGCTTATCTTCTATTATTGTTTCACTTTTCACTTTTGTATATATTTATTTTCAATTGTATCTCCTGTAAGCAGCATCAATCAGGTTTTTTTTCTATCAATTATTTTAAACTTCACCTTTTATATGGAGTGCTTAATCTATTCAGATTTAATAAAAATCAGATATATTTGACTTTAAATTTAACACTTTATTTTTTCATTATTTCTATTTTTTGTTCCTTTGATTATCTTTCTTAGAACCCATGAAATTCTTTTTTTTAATTTTCCCCTTTATTAGCATATTTTTACAATATTTTACTTTTACTTTTAGCCTAAAAATTATAGCATGCTTCCTTATTTTAATATATTTATATAAATTAGTACATTTTTCACTTTAAACAACAAAAGGACCATAGAACTCCTCTCCCCACTTGTCCCACTATCTATTTTTATTTTTTCCTAAGTTCCTAGCTTCAGTGTTATATTGTCATGCATTTTAATTTTATATTTATCTACCATTATCATTGGTTTTTATTCTTCCTGGTATTTCTGTGTTTTCAGTTGTAATTATTTTCCTTTGCAGGAAAAAAACTCACTTTACTTGAAACAGCTGAAACAAATTATCTCAATTTTTGTTTTGACATAAATTCTTTATTTTATTTTTATTTGGAGGATGTTTCTTTTAGGTGCAGCATTCTAGTTTGGCAGTTTTATCTTTTTAGCTCTCTAGTAACAGTGTTATGTCATCTTCTAGTTTCCATTGCTTATGTTATAAAGTCAGCTATCAATGACATTGTTGCTCTTTCAAAGATAATATGCCTTTTGTTTAAATAAAAATATTCCCTATATATTTGACTTTCAGCAAATTGAGGTTTCATTTGTATATATTCTGCTTTAGGTACATAGTTCCTTTTAACTTTCAGCTTTCTTGTCTCATTATTTTGGGAAAATTTCTAGCCACTGTTTTCACTTAATGCTTTTGTTTCATTCTTCTCTTACCTCACATCATATCATCTTACCTAACCTCATTTTCTCTTATTTTCCTGTCTCCTTTTATTTGGGGTATTTAGAAGAGATGCTAAACCTTTTGAAAATGTCTAATACATCTTGTATGCTTTGTAATGTATTTTCAAGGCTTTTTTTCTGTTATGTACTCCATTTTCTGATGACTCATCTTCCTGTTCACTAACTCTTACTCTATGTTATTAATGTTATTTCCAGAATTACCATGTGATTCATACTATCAGTGCAAGAAGTCTGCTGACATTATTTATCATATACCTTGTTGCATACATTAATCATAGTTATTTAAAAATATACTTCTAGAAAGTCCAATAACCCTTGTTCTTGTGTGTGTGTGTGTTTTTGTTTTTTGTTTGTTTTTTTTTTTAATCACTGGGTTTCAGTGACATAGTCCTGCGTCCTTTTAAATCTGCTAGGTTTTGAGAAAATGTTGAGTACTGTGTATGAAAAGTTAGAAAGGTAATCTGAGATTTTTAAATGTAGGTATTTTCAGCCATAAGGGATTCTCTTTTGTTTTCAGGAGGTAGGAGAGTAGGAGCAAATCATTTTGTTTGTTTGTTTGTTTCCTCGGTTTTTGAGACAGAATTTCGCTCTTGTCACCCAGGCTGGAGTGAAATGGCACGATCTTGGCTCACTGCTACCTCCACCTCCTGGGGTTAAGCAATTCTCCTACCTTAGCCTCCCTAGTAGCTGGGATTACAGGAACCTGCCACCATGCCCAGCTAATTGTTGTTGTTGTTGTTGTTGTTGTTTTTGTATTTTTAATAGAGATTGGGTTTCACCATGTTGGCCATGATGATCTCGAACTCCTGACCTTAGGTGATCCATCTGCCTCAGTCTCCCAAAGTGTTGGGATTACAGGCATGAGCCACCACACCCAGTTGAAGCAAATCAATTTTTATCAGCATGTAATAAGATTGATTCAAAGCTAGATTTTTGCCTTTGCAAATGGGCTTATTTGGGTTTGCTCTAATGCCAGTTGAAAGCCTGAAGTGTTTACTGAAGCCCATCTTCTTTGGCAGGTCTTGAACTAAATGTTTGTCTCTGCTACCCATGAAATTGGCAAACCTCCATTCAGCTTCTTAGCATTTTGGCTAAAATTAAAATATCAGCAAATGTTTAGAAAAGTGCCAAGTGTTAGGCTCCCCTCTTAGCATTCCTCTTGCTTTCTGGGATCTTGATGACTCAAGTTCTGGCTATGTTGGTAAACATCAGTCATTATTTTCACTTTTCTTATCCCAAGGTACTGTCCAAGGCTCTGATTGACTTCTTAGTACCTAGACCCTTTACACAAACAAGCAAGGGAAAGGTGGCACAGAAATTTGGGCACTGCTTGGTATAATTCTTCTCTGCAAGTTCTTGGTTCCTCAAAGACCAATTGCTTAAGTAGTTCTTTAATATTTGATAATAATTAAAACCATGTTTTAAGTTTTTATAATTGTTCTTCATGATCTGTTTTGTCTTCTGCAGGCTAGTCTTTCCTTATTGGATTATAGTGATTTTATTAAGCTATCAGTAAAGAAAACAAGGTATTTTTTAAAGGAAACATTGAATCACTCTATAAAATACCAAATAAACTCTTTTTTGATTAAAGTCTATGTTTACAAGCTTTCAGTTCTTTGCAAAATCATTATTGTAAAATATGATAATACATATTTGAAAAGGAAAAGGCTAAAATATAAAGATTTATTGGTTCTATCCCCTGAAAAGACAGCACCAATTCTATCACACACAGATACAGGTATCTATCTTCCTATAGATCATACTTAATATTCTCAGAGTTGATAATATATTAGAGAATTATAATGCATATCATATATATATATCTCAGCTTACAGAAATTTCAAATGGTGTAGTAAAATTAATTTCTTGAGGTCCAGAAGATTATCAGATTAACTGAATCATAAGCTGACTCACAAAATATATGAGAGTAAACAATTAATATAGTAGAAAAAAAATCTGTGTTTATTTTTGAATCATGCATTTACTCTACCTAGATGCAAATCTTTTCCCCAGTCTACCTGTTTCCCATCTCTTCCTCTGTCTCTCCATATATATGTAAATGTTTCTATATAGACATGTATATAGAAATATATAAACACACACATGCATTAGTCTGTGTGTTTATGTATGTGTGTTAGTCTGCCTGAGGCTGCTGTAAGAAAACATCACAGATTGTGTCGCTTAAATAACAGAAATTTAGTTTCTCACAGCTCTGGAGTTTAGAAGTCCAAGATTAAGGTGGCAGCAGGGTTGGTTTCTGGTGAGGCCTCTCTCTCCTTGATTTGTAGAAAGCACCTTCTTGCTGTGTCCTCACGTGGTCATTCTCTGTAAGAGAGAGCTCTTGTCTCTTTACCAACTTAAAAGGACAGCAGCCCTATTGAATTAGGCCTCACCCTAATGATCACATTTAACTTAAATTACCTCTTTAAAGTTTCTAACTCCAAATACAGCCTTATTGGGAGTTAAGGCTTTAATATACAAATTTTGGGTGGATAAAATTCAATTCATAACATTCTGTCCTCTGCCCCCACCCAAAGCTTATGTCTTTCCTGCAAGCAAAATGCTTTCACCCTCATCCCAACATCCCCCAAAGTCTTAACTCATTTCAGCATCATTTCCAAGTCTCAAATCTCATCGAAACATCATCAAAATCAGATAAAGGTGAGATTCAATGTATAATTCATCCTGAGGCAAAATTCCTCCTCAGTTATGAACCTATGAAACCAGAAAAGTTATATGCTTTCAAAATGCAATGCTAGGATAGGCACAGGGTAGGCATTCTGATTCCAAAAATGGAGAAATGTGAAAGAATAAAGGAGTTAGATGTCCCAAACAAGTCCAAAATCTAACAACGGCAAATTCCATTAGATCTTAAGGCTCACAAATAATCGTCTTTGGTCTGATGCTCTGCCCTTTGGGTCCACTGGGGTGATAGCTTCACCTCTCCTACTTTGCACAGAAGCCCCGTCCCTGTGGCCTGGGCAGCCCTGCCTCTGAGGTACTGGGCAATGGCATTCTGGCCTGCTGAAACCTAGGAGGAGGCCCTCTCCCTCTGAGATCAAAGAGAAAACATCTTTGCCTTGTTGGGTATGTGATGGGAGTAGCAACGTTGGTGCTCTCTGAATCACTTTCCGGGCTCTTCTTCCTGTTTCTTGAAGGATAATGCATGTTTGAAGCCAGTTAATTCTATTGTCTTGTTCTGCAGAGTCCCAGAAGTCTGACAGCCTTCCTTTATTACATCCAATTCTCTCTGTTTCGTTTATTCCAGCTGTCAGTGCTTCTGCTGATGTAATTCCATCTCCGTTTCTGTCCTCAGCTGAGATAGCTGATTAAATCCATAGGTAATCTCTTTAAGGAGCAAATTTCCAGCCACACACTTGGTCTCTCTAGAACACGCTTTCTGTTTTTTGCATTATAGTTAGTCTGATAATTTTCCAAATCTTCACATCCTGGTTTCATCTTGCTTAAACATTTCTTCAATTTGTATATCTTCTCTCACATTTTACTATAAGCAATAAGGAAAAATCCAGCCTCACTTTCAATATTGTGCTTATATATCTATTCTGCTAAATATCTGAGGACATCACTCACATATTTTACCTTCCATAAAAGACTAGAACACAATTCAGATAAGTTCTTTGCCCCTTTATGACAAGACTGCCTTTCCTCCAATTTCCAATACCATTTATTCATATATCTACCAATATTCTGTTTAGGATAATGTAAGTATTCTCTAAGATGAGACATTTTCTCTAAAGCGCTTCTTATTTATCTGTATGTATGTACATGTGTGTACATATATACATATACATTTATACACATAAACACACATACACACACACAAATTCTCACCTTCAGTCTGATATATTAGATGGGATCTTTGGGATGAAATTAGGTCGCAGGGTGGAGCCCTCATAATTGAAATTAGCACCCTTATAAAAGGAACTCAGAATTCTTTTGCCCTCTTTCTGCCACGTGAAGGTACAAGCAAATGGTAGTCCGCAGAGAGCACTCACCAAAACCTGATTATGTTGGCACCCTTATCCCAGACTTCCAGGCTCCAAAACTATGAGGAAATAAATTTCTGTTTTTATAAGCTACCCTACTCTATGAAACATTGTTATAGCAGTTGAAACTAAGATAGACAGACAGATAGATATGTAGACACATAGACAGACAATAGCATATTTTTAACTGGAAACATCATCATCTTTTTAACTCCAAAAAGTAAAAGATACGTTCTTAGTAGCATTACTCTTATACAGGGGAGACACCTGCCTCTATCACTTCAAATGTATAGTCTAACTTCAGTAAGAATATCTCTGTAGGGGTAATTATAACATCTGGTAAATAGTAAGCATAGTTTATTGCTTAAGAGAGATTTACATTAATTTATACTTGAACCAAAATTAAAAAAATATATCAATGAAAATATTGTTACAATAAACAACTCAGGAAATGGGAATTGTAAACCTCATGGCTCCCCATGTTTCATTTAAGTAAGATCAAAATTTTTAGAATACTTCATTTTAAATGATGCATATTCAGAACACTGGCTAATGGAATAAGGTTTAGTAATATATTTTTAATATGCAGTTTCAAAAATGTTGTCACTATGAAACATACAAAAACAACCAGGAGTATTTAATTTGAAAACACACTCTAAGTGGACGTACATATACATAACCCATTACAAAATCCTGAAACAGAAATTGTTTCATTTTATCAGTAGAGTCTGAAGGCTATTCAGCCATTTGTTTTTCCCCTGGGACATTAGCACTATTGCAAAACCCAAAATGAATATTTTTTCCACAATCTAATTTTTTGTTGACTAATCTCTTTTACTTTCTGATACTACCTTTCCATTTTTTAGTAACATTCTCTACAGTTATAAAACATTGCTTCTTTTAGATGAATTTATAATAAAAATTATTTTGATAAATTTTATGATATATTTTTCTCACATTTTCATTGTTCACATGCATAGAAATTGCTTCCTATTCCATCAGATCTTCTCATTTTACTGGAGTATTTTTAAGTCAGTTTGAGTAGTTGTTCATAAACTTTTAGTTTTGTAAATTGTGACACTCTTGTGGGTAAAATTTACACTTCAATTAGGAATGACGGTTCACTATAGAATGATGCTTTTGTGACAGTTGTGATTTGAGAGCATGTCTCTGTTAACTTTAATTCCATCTCTCTTTTTTTTTTTCCTGTAATGCTCAAAATGCCAGTACATCTTCATTTGCCAGTTGAAAATTCCTGTTCCCAAGGCACCAAGGGTCTACTAAAGAGTATGTCACTAAGAATGTTGCATTTTTGCAAGCTTGGGCATCACATATGGCTCACACTAGACTGAGATAGCTGTGTGGAGCAAATGCTCAAATCTGTGCCAGAATTTGTTCATTTTAACATCACTGGGACTTTCAAAGAACAAATACCATGTATGTGAAATAAAACACTATTAAAAGATTTGATAATGTTACTCATAATGGTTATCTTAATGATCATGCTGAATTCATCTATTCTGAAATTTATTCCAGATTAAAACATCTTGATAGACTGTTGCTGCTACTGCTGCTGCTGCTGCATCCCTAGATTTTTCTTCATATAGCTATTACTTTTGATATGCCAATAGGAACCATATCAGTGACAGAATAATGCTTGTGGAATCCTCAGGGATAGAAGCAGCAGTGTGTAGCAGCCGGAGTATGAAGGCTTATGGCAGAGGCAGCAGTGAGTGGAGGCAGAGACACAAAGAAAGGATCCAGGGGAGTGAGGGATTAGCAAGAGAGATGACAACGTTAAGGGACAGTTTAAGGGAAAAAGGTAGAATTTTGTTCTAAATAAGCTGCATATTCTGATTTCAGTGCTCAGTCCATTTCATTTTTTTAAGTTTTAAAAAAATTCCAAGTTATGTTTTATTTCATCATTCATAATATAATAATAAGCACATATTAATATTTGATGTGTGTTTATTTTATGCCCTAGCTCTGTTGTTTGAAATACCCACTCTGTGATATTTTATTACAAAAGCTCTAGCAGACTAATACAGATTTTTAGCAAATACTTTTCTTCTAGGCTGTGGCTTATGTTTTCAAGGGTGCAAAGTTATTTCCCTTATTTTTTCTTCTAGAAACTATTATTTTAAGCACTCTGCATGTATGCATGACTCATGCTAAAATATTTTTTATATGATGTGAGATTTTACCATTAAATGATCACAGCAACTTTGTTGAAAGCCAATTACATTGTGCATCTCTGTAGACTAAGTGTAGACTTCCTACTATGATCCGTTGTTTTACTTGTTCGTCATTGTGTCAATAACACCCTGTCTTGATTAATAAAGCTATATTATAAGTTTTATACTATTATTTTATATTTATATTTTAAAATTTATATTTATATATCTAACACATTTTTATATTATTATATTTATATAACATATACTATTTTATTGCATTTTTATATTAAATTTAAAATTTGTATTTTATGTAGTTTTATATATTAAATACATAAATATAATTCTTATCATAAGAAATCAGGCAATGTATGTCGTCCAAATTTATGGTTGCTTTTTGTGTTGTTTTGACTATTCTAGGTCCTTTGAATTTCCAGAATAATTGGTTAGTCTACTTGTAACAAATTGGTTGTTGGGATTTTTTTATCGCGGTTTCTTTGAATCTATAGAATAATTTGATAACAAACATTCTAACAATATCGAATCCTCCAATCCGTGAAAGTGATTTATCTTGCCCTAGACCTTCTTTACTTTCTCCCAGAAATGGTTTTAATGTTTAGTGCAGATACATTGCATGTTGTCCACTGAATTCATTGCTAAGATTTTATTGTTTTTATACCATGGCAAATGGTATTGTGTTTCAATTAAATTTTCCACTTGTTTATTGCTGTTACATACAATTGTTCCTTTAGATATTGACCATGTATCCAGTCACTTTGAAAAAAAAAATAAATGTTTATTACATTTATTAAATATATTTCTCATGATTTTTCACAAATCCAGTCATTTCATGTGTGTGTAAAGAGAGGTTTACTTCCTTTTCAGTCATGATTTTGCTGGATAGCACTGGGAAGACCTCTAATAAAATGTTAAATAAAGCAATGAGAACTCACATCCTTGCCTTATTTGAAATCTTAGTAAGACTGCATCAATATTTTGCTATTACATATGATGTTAGCTCTAGGTTTTTCAAAAAAATACTTCATCAGATAGAGAACATTTTCACTTATTCTCATTTTCCTCTGAGCTATTAACATGACTAGGTATTAAAGATTGTTTAACGATGTACTCATAATATTTCTCTTTTATTAGAGCCGCATTTTGGATTAATTGCTCTTCAAAAGTTAAACCAATCCTGCATTCAATAGATATGCTCCACATGGTAATGGATTATGCTTTATAGTTATTATTGGATTCAATTTGCTAATATTTTCTTTAAAATATTTTTATCTTTGTGTGTTTCACCGAATTTCTAGATGTATAGGCTGATATTTGTCACCAGTTTGACAAGTTTTAAGCCTTTATTATTTTCAATATTTTTCTCTATTTTTCTGTCTTCTAGAACCACACTCATTGCTATATTACTTGATATTTTCCTATATATTACTAAATCTTCATTTAATTATTTTACTATTTTGGAATCTTCACTTTTGGTTTCTATTGATCTGTCATCGACTTCACTTTTTCTTTTTTCTCTACTGTCTAATAAGCCGTTTAACCCATTCAATGAATTTTCTTTCATGTATTGTACTTTTTTAGTATTTCCATTTTCTTTTTATAGTTTTCATTCTTTTGCAATTTCAAAATTATTCCTTCATATGTCCAAATTTTTATTTACTTTCCTTAAATATATTTTAACAACTGTATTACATCCATTTTGCTAACTCAAAATCGATCTCATCTGGTAATCCACTTTTACTGATTGCTTTTGCTGCTAACTATATGTCACATTTTCCCTTTTTTTTTTTTTTTTTTTACATAGCTGGTCCATTTTTTGAAATTCTGCATATTGTCAATGTTCAATGTTACCTTAAAAGGAGAGATAATTTATTTCCTTATATGGTACTGATTTGTTCTGACAATAAAACCCTAACAGATCTTCTGTATTTTATTAAGCTTTATTTATGATTAGTTAGGATGACTTTATTTTTGTTGTCTTCTTAATTCAAGGGTTATATTCTGATTCAAAGGTGGTGTCCTTATCCCTATAAAGCTTTCTGGGTTCTTACATAAATTTCCAAGGGTAGGCTAGAACTCTAATGGCTCCAGTACTGTATGACCTCTTATATTTTCCAGTCAGATGTGAGCTGAACAGGAGCTACTGTCTACAAGGTAACAAGCAAAGTGCTCAGCATGAACATATGAAGCTCAGTTATTAGGTGAGTGCTCTCAAATATTTCCAGGAAGAACTTTGGAATCCTTCTTTTGCAGAATTATGTATCTTCTGTCTCCCTGATCAAATTCTAGGTGTTTTGGTAGCTCCAAACTAATTTTTTTCTCCATATCGATGTGCACCAGACAAAATGCCAGATTGAATGTGGAGCTTGTCTGTATGTAGTTTCCTTCTTTCAAGGATATTTCAAGAAATATATATAGCCGGGCGTGGTGGCTCATGCCTGTAATCCCAGCACTTTGGGAGGCTGAAGCGGGTGGATCACCTGAGGTCGGGAGTTCGAGACCAAACTGACCAACATGGTGAAACCCCGTCTGCACTACAAATACGAAATTAGCCGCGCGTGGTGGTGCATGCCTGTAATCCCAGCTACTCGGGAGGCTGAGGCACGAGAATCACTTGAACCCGGGAAGCGGAGGTTGCAGTGAGCAGAGATTGTGCCACTGTACTCCAGACTGGGCATCAAGAGCAAAAATCCATCTCAAAAAAAAAAAAAGAAATACATAAATAAATTAATGCCTTATAGCTAACTTCTAGAGTAACAATGATAAAAAAATTAGAAGCAGAGGGACAAAGATAAATTTACTTCAAAGAGCCAACAGATGGTAGCAAACTTCTTCACAAAAATATGTTACAAGAAACAGAGTCAGATAAAAAGTGTTCAGACAACCAAAAATTGAGCAATGTTTCCACAAGCAGACATCTCACTCTGAAAACTTTGAAGATGGGATATTTAATTAGAAGAAAAATTTTTCCTGATGAAATTATTGAGATATAAGAAAAAAAAAATTAAAGAACACCAAAAGGTTATAGTACATGAGTGAATTTAAACAAATATTGATGATATAAAATAATTCTCATTGCATATTTTGGAGTTCAAGAGAAAGAATAAAAGTAAAGTAGAATTAAGATAAAAATAACTGCTACAAAGAAGCTTATAGAGATAAATGGTATTAAAATGTTCTAAGATCGTAGATCATGTAAGAGGAGGAAAAACATGGATAGGTATATTATAAAATTAAGCACATATATTTCAATGACTAGAGTAACATCAAAACCATTGGAAACAGCATACAACTTTCAAATAGGAGTTTCTTGTGGATGCTCTTTTGGCTATAATTTATGCTACTTTCTGTTCAAAGTATCTTATTTTCGATATTCTGAGTTACTTTAACTTCAGGCTGATAATTTTCCTTATGATTTTATTTGTATAAACATTTAAGACCCAGGATGATGGTGGGTCCCTACAGGAAAGGTGTGTAAATGTTTCTACCATTTACTTTGGAATTACAAGATATGTCAACACATGTAAAGTGTCAACAAAGTAAATAAATGCCAGATGTGAAAACTTTTAAGTAAAAACATTATTAAAAACTCCAAAGCATATGGATACACACATTTTTTTCAAATAAAAGGATGATAATTCAGAGCATAGGCTTTTTAAAAATAGTTGTTACATTTGTAAAGTAAGTTATGTGTTAAGAATCACATACAATATAAAATAATTGAAAAAAATGCATAATGGCACAGACAAAAATGTTGATCCTTGTACATATTACCAGTACAGTGACTCTATTCTATATGTATATAAAAATAAAAATGTAAAAAATTGGATTCTAGATATTTACTGAAGCAAAAATATTAATGCTCAGAGCAGAAAGTTAGAAAACTCAGTAGTTTTATAACTCATGAAACATTTTTAATTAAACAGAAATGTAACATTATGAAATCTTGAGATAGCAGAAATGAAATGTGATTAAACAATTTTAAATTTAGCCAAGATTCATATTCATATAGGCATTGAAAAATTATACCTTTTTCTAAGTTTGATTCTAGAAAATTATAATAAGTTTTAAATATTTATTTTTTCAGTGATTTTGTCACATTTAAAATTCCCCCTTGAAAAACTGCTTTCCTAAAGTGCAATATTTGAATATGGAGTTTGAAGAGTAACAAATAATTTATCTTATAATCCGTTGTAAAACATACATAATTTTCAACATTAGTTTAGCATCTACATGTATTTTAATCCTCTAAAAGCAATATTTTTATTGTAACCAGAAATTAGATATTCATAATGCTAACAGATTTTTAAATAATATAGCTATTAGTGTATATAACTTAAATAATATTTCTAATGTTTGAAATTTCCTATCAAACTGGTTCTTAAACCCTTCAACTACTAGAAGACTTTAATGCAGATTGATAAATGTGTACTTTACTTAATCTATAATAAATATGGCATACTAAGTACATTTTCTTGCTTGAGACGGTATTTCCAGAATTTTAATTCAGATTTCCATATGAATCAGAGAATTACTTACTTTGACCTAAAATTAATTTGAAACTCCCTACAATGGTACTTTGTGAACTTCATGTTTTTAGTTATTTCAGTTTCTGACATTTGTGTATCAATATTTTTAAAGTTAGTTTATTTTCTTACATGTGTTCTATTCAGCACACTTCTATCAAAAAAAAAAAATAAATAACCAATTATGGCTTTCTTCCATTTAGAAAATGTCAGCAGGTCTGTGGGGTAGTACAGAAGGTATATTTTATCTCAAACATAAACAGGAAGCCAGTGTGTTATGGAATGAATATTTGACCCCTGTGAAACTCATGATGAAACTTAATCCCCAATGTGGCAGTATTGAGAGACGGGGTCTGAATTAATTAATGTAAATTCCAGTAGACTCAACACACTGGCATCAACAAAATGGCAACAATTTTTACGAACTACTTATATTTTCAATACCTGTTATCCTTTTTGAAATAATAAGGACAGAGAATGTAAAAGGAAGTGGAAAAGCACAGTGTGGTTAAGAGATTCATAAAATTGTGTTTGGATTATAAAACACTTTAAAATACCTTCAGACATTTTTGAACCAAAGTTTGTCAGAAATATCTGTACGCATGCAGTTAATGACAACTGTAAGTAAGCTAAGACAGGCTGGGCTGAGAAGGTGGTAGCAGGCATTAGGTTTTGGGTGCAGAAGTCTTTGCAGAATGTAGAGTATAATAGGATAGACGGTGTTTCAGTGGAAACCTACTGATTTTTTGTCTTGTTTTCCTGCATTCCTTTCACTTTCCTGTCTGTCACTCTTATTTCTTTCAATCCTCTTTGGACTTTTTTGCTCTTTCCCTTTTATTTCTCCTCTCTTGTTCTCCCACCCTCTCTCTCACACACTCTTCTTCCCACAGTAACTTCATCCTCTTTTTCCTTTACCCCATCCCTTTCAGAAACCTTTATTGAAGATATATTATGTGAAAGGTATGAGGTATTCACAGTTGAAGACTATATTTTATGTTTCATATTGGCATATGCCATATTCATGTTCAGCCTCTGGCAGCACACTCCTAAAATATATGGTCAAAGCACAAATTGAAGAATAAACAAAACGTTCACTTCACCTCAGTTTCTTTTTCTTCATTTTTAATAAACATTTGCCAAATAACTGCCATATGCCAGGTACTTTTCCACGGTACTGAATGTAAAAAGAGAATTACAAATTGAATTTTGACTATTTAGTAGCAGGGCTAAATAGTAATGTAAAATCTATAAAATCTTTACAGTTATAGAAAAAAAGAGGGAAAGAAGAAACCAGCATTTACACAGAACCTATGTTGGATTCTTTTTTGTTTTTTGTTTTTTTAGCTCACTTAATCCTTGCAACTTAATGAAATAGTTACTATTATCTTCATTTTAGATGTGAAGAGAGGCTCACATAGATTAATTACCTTTACAGTGAGATTTTGCATGCATCAAATGCCAAAGACTATTTCCTTACACTGTGCTTTTTCTTTTTCTTTTTTTAAATTTTACTTTAAGTTCTGGGATACATCTGCTGAACGTGCAGGCTTGTTACATAGGTATAATGTGCCATGGTGGTTTGTTGCACCTATTAACCCGTCATCTAGGTTTTAAGTCCTGCATGCATTCGGTATTTGTCCTAATGCTCTCCCTCCCTTTTCCCTCAACCCCCCAACAGGTCCTCATGTGTGATGTTCCCCTCCCTCTGTCCATGTGTTCTACACTATGCATTTTGAAGAATGAATACAAGTTTGTCAGGCATAAAATATGATGATGATGATTCCAACAATAAAAATACAATAACATTCTAATGAAGAAGGAGAAAGGAAAAAAACAGCATGAACAAGAATTTAAAAAAATAAAAAAAGATTTGCTAACACTTACACAGCATATACTATATCCAATTATGAGTACTATAAATACAGCAAATAATTTAATTATCCCAATCCTGCAATAACTTATGTAGGTAATATATAGGATTCAAGGTGGCAGAGATAGATTATATCTAATTTTTTTAAAAAGCAATGCTAAGAACCTTGATCCTTGTTTTCCTGAAAATGAAGAATTAATGAACATCTGCAATTCATCAAAATCACCAGAAAATATTTTAAAATAATATATATGGGATGTAAAAATACATATTTAGTAAGAATCATATTATTCAAGTTAATGAAATATTATGGTCTTCATTGATATTTTCAAAAATAGTAAACTACCTAAGATCAGATCAATGATGAAGTCCATTTTGGATTTTTTACAAAGCTTATAATTTATCAAGACAGCCTTAATGTTTTCCTAAGCTTGAGTAAACTTTAGATAAGCTTCTTCCTGCCTCTAGGTCTCTGACCTCCTTCTCATCCCAACCCTTATAGAATCCAGATGACTTAATCACAGAGGTCTCTTTCCTCTCTTAGACTCTTTACTTTAGAAAACCTGTAAATCCAAGCTGGGTGCAGTGGCTTATGCCTGTGATCCCAGCACTTTGGGAGGCCGAGGTGGGCAGATCACTTGAGGTCAGGAGTTCAAGATCAGCCTGGGCAACATGGCAAAACCCCATCTTTACTAAAATACAAAACAATTAGCAGGGTGTGGTGGCATGCACCTGTAATCCCAGCTACTCAGGCAACTGAGGCAGGAGAATCACTTGAACCCAAGAGACGGAGGTTGCAGTGAACTGAGATGGCACCATTGCACCCTAGCCTGGGTGACAGAATGAGAGTGTCTCAACAACAACGACAACGAAATGTGTAAATCCTTTGTCCCTTTAAGATGCTTTTTTTTTTTTTTTTTAAAGCTTCTTGCCAGGTGTACAAATCAGGAATGCCTTTACCAAGAACCTGGGAGATCTCCTTTAGAAACACTCAGCAGGGCTGGGTTGAGACTGCTTTCTTATCTCTTTTCTCTACTGCAGTAGAGCTTTTTCTTGTTTGTTTTGTTTTTTGTTTTAATTTTTTCCCTTTTTATCTTTGCACCAAGCAATTTTTGTTTTGATATAATTACAATCCTCCAAACTCTGAGGACAGTGACATTTTGAAGAGTAGATATCTAGTTTCAACATAATCCCCAAATTCCAAATTCTAACAGTGTATAGAATGCTCCTAAATAATAGACTGATTACTCCCAAATTAGATTTACCTAAGTAACTAATAAGAAGCCATGTAAGTACAAAATAAACTCAAAAAGGACCTATACACTCGCTATTTGCTTCTCTAATAACTTTGTCTTAGTTTCAAAAATGATTCTCAATTTTTCATTTGTATGGACCTTTTTGATCCAAATATTGCATTCAAAAATGACTCTACACTTCTCTGATGATAACGTTAGTATCAGTACGCATAAGAACCCTGCATTAATAGATGTTTCTTAGATCCTGTCCACAAATGAAAAAAATATGGCTTAACAAAAATGGATGATATTCTGAACATACAATTTTTAGAAGAACTCACATTTCATATCCACCAATACTATACAATATTAAGAGCTTTTCCATTATTTTTCTCTGAATGTAGATAGCACTTAACAGTATTTGCAAGAATTACATAATTAAACAATTACATTGTGTTAAAGTCGGATACCACCTTTCTGAAAAAAAAAAAATCTCTACAATAAAATAAAGGTAATTCTATTTTGTGAGTTCTCCCATAAGTAATACCTTCAAATCCATAATCTTGTCAGTATTCGTTAGCCTAAGGAATTATTTTCCATTAAGAAAAATATGAATGTAAAAAGTCACAACTTTTGACACAGTTTATCTTTCAATTTGATTCTTATATTGTCAATCATGTTGTCCAAGCTACAATATGTTTAGCAATTTCCAAAATTCTTAATATCCTTAGCATAAGGTTTTGGGACACATGAAATTCTTTTCATCCTCATATTTAATCAAACTAAAGTTAAGCAGATCAATCTACATTTCTCAACATGATTTTAATAAAGGATTCTATATTTTCTATTCATCAGTGGACAGAAGATTCAAAGGCAGGACTAGTCATTAAAGAGGAAGTGAATGAAGCAAGAGCATCAAAGATCTAGCTTGGCACAAACAAAAAGAAGGTAATTGTTCTCTTCTTCACTATACCATATACTTCCTAGAGTTCTCAGTTCTCTATTCTACAATTATCCAAAAAGAAGGTGAGAAAGAGTTCTAATTATTATTCTGTAAACAAAAACAACCTCTTAGGTAAAAGTTTTGGAATACCATTTCTATGCTTTAAAAATAGAAATTATAATTCCCTCACTCAATTGCCTTTCATTTTTGCCTCTTAATAATTATACAGATTATGCTTCTATTATTCTCTCCAAGATAAGGGCTGCAAATTCAGTCTCAACTGTTTCATTTACCTGTTTCTTGAAACTACTTTTGCTCTCCAATTTATCTTCCTAGCCAATTGATCACCATGACCTATCAATTTCAGAGCATGATTTTTGAAGCGTGGTCTTATTACACACAGATAAATATGCTTAAGATACATACAGTAGTTTTTTTTTTCAGCGGATATTCCCTAATCAAGTTGTGGTGTTAGTCACTACCTTAACTATAAATAAAGCCATTTAAAATAAGTGGATTCATCTTGGGGCAGTCACTGGCTTGCAGGTGCAATGTTCAGCAAATTTTTGTTTCAGACAGTAATGTCTAGAAATGCAGTAAACAAAAGTGTGCATAATACATTATTTCACTATTAAAAAAAAAAAAAAAACTGTGATATGAGATGTAAGCCCTTGCCTTGTTTTTCATTGTTGACAGCTTTTACATCCTGTGATAGGCATCATCTGACATTCACTCCTAAGCTCAGCTTTATTCCAGAGTCAGAAACACTCTAGATCTTGATCCTCAATGATTTCTTGAGTTCTAGGTCAACGGCTTCCAATTAGAAATCAGTAAAGTTATCTGGAAGCACTTATGAAAGAGTTTCAATATTTCAAAATACCTCATAGACAATCATCACTTACACTTACCTATAAGGCTTCATTTATCTGTAGTTAATTAAAGTGCCAAACTTTTTTGCATTTAATTGGAATTAATATTAACTCCATGTACTTCCATATTACCTCAGGTTTTACTCAAGAGTAACACATATTATTTTGGCTTTGGATGTTTAGTTGATTACTTTGTCTCTCTCAGGATAATAGTGTTAAACCTGGCTCATTTATTTGACAGATAGTTGATAATAGATTTCAGATCTTTGCTAGGCATTGGGGCTAAAGAAATAATAGACTTCACCTTGCTATCAGTGTGTTTCTAACCTGATTGGAGAGGGAGGTAAACCAACAACTATGATAGAAAGTGATAAGTATATTAGCACAGTGCTAATCAAACATAGAAGATAGACATCTAACTCAAAATATGCAGAAACTGAAAGCAGCACAAGTCAGTATACCTCTTTGCTTCCATTTGTCTATCAAGGAAAAACAGCTTCAAACTGCTTCTGTGGGTCTTTGCCTTTTAACTTTGGTTTTGACGGGCAAAAGTCCTTGTAAGCGTACACCATGCAGTCCAATATACACACATTGGAATATATACATATTGGACTGCATGGCATATGCTAACAAGGGCTTTTGCCCGTTAAAACCAAAGCTTATGGCCGGGCGTGGTGACTCACGCCTGTAATCCCAGCACTTTGGGAGGTCGAGATGGGCGGATCACGAGGTCAGGAGATCGAGACCATCCTGGCTAACACAGTGAAACCCCTTCTCTACTAAAAATACAAAAATACAAAAATAAATAAATAAAATAAAATAAATAAACCAGGCAAGGTGGCAGGCGCCTGTAGTCCCAGCTACTCAGGAGACTGAGGCAGGAGAATGGCATGAACCCGGGAGGCGGAGATTGCAGTGAGCTGAGATCGCACTACTGCACTCCAGCCTGGGCGACAGAGCGAGACTCTGTCTCAAAAATAAAAAAATAAAATTAAGTTAAAAATAAAATAAACAAAACAAAACTTACATAGCTTACAGCTATTTCCAGTCTCAACATTGTCTTCTTAAGTTGGTTGTCTCTGCCAGTGCTTTTCAAGTTCCAACCATTTCCTTTGCTGTTAGTACCCTTCTTCCAGAGAAGCTGATCCACACAGGAGTTGTTGTTGTTGTTGTTGTCTGTTGTTTGTTTTTCTCCTACATGACTTTGTTCTCTCTTTGCAGCTGTTGGAAAGTAAACCCTGCTAATGCGATCTCAGCCATTTTCTTTGTCTACCAAGATAGAATCCTTTCAGATATTATCTTTTACACCATGTTTAGTCCTTTAACTTTGGAGCTGCTGGACAGCTTAGGAGTTGATATTCCAGATACTTTTTTAGAGATTTGATCTTCTCAGAAAAGAAAAATATCTTATGCTACCTTGTAACGTTTCTATCAAAGAAATACTAACTGACTTTCTAAATCCAAAGAGTATAGCCCTAGAATCATCATTACTTTATGGCTAGTGTAGAGATAAATAAAAAGAAAGAATATCCATCTCCTTTACATATCCACTAATCCATTCTTTTCAAGTCAGTATAGGTTTTTCTCTAACCAAAGAGCATCCCGCCAAATTACCTATGAAGCAACCCTACTAACATTCTAATCTCCTCCACCCAAAGGCAGAGGGTATTATATTGAACTTCTTATAAAATACTTTTATCACAGGTTTTGGACATAGAGAATATATGTATCTTTAAAATACATTATCATTTAAAATAAGTATAGTAATTTTGCATGAAGAGAAGGAAAACATAAGAATGTCACAAAATATGCGAGAACCCAAATGTTTTTAAAAACGGAGGCAGTAGAAATTTTAATAACTGTTTTTGTTTATTGGGTTATATTATCACTACACAATTGATATTTCAATATCCATTCTTATTGGAGTCAGTTATATGAAAGCTTTAAATAGTTACCCAAAAAGGAAAACAAAGGTAACAAAGAACATTCATTAACTGTTAGTGAGATTATTGTCTTTATAAATGGCAGCCAAAGTTACTTTCATGAACAGTGTCTTTAAAAGTAAGCTCTAAATTGTGTGTTTTGTAGACTCAGCTTGCCATATTTCCCAACGGAATTCAGAATGTGACATTTCCTTTACCAACTCAATAGTTACACTCCTGGAACATTAGCTTTGTCTGCTGAGGGATAAGAGAATTTGTGGCTGGAGGATATGGTTCTAATTTACTTGAGATTTCCTGATAACTTTGCTTTTCTGGCTTTTGGCATCGGTGATCTAAATAGACAGATCAGTTTGGGACAGAAACAGGCACTTGTCAAGTTGTTTCCAAAAGTGAATCTGAGACCTAATGCTGCTTCTCAAGAACTGCTGCTGCTCTTCCTATTCCAGGCCACCCCTACTGAGAATCACTGCAATAGATTGATCGGTTCACAGATACGGGGGAAAATGATTGCACAGGGACAAAGTCATGGTGGTATCATATGGTAAGTCAAGGAAACAAATACCTTGACTTAGGCATTGAATAAAATAGTTTTAAACCTCATGGGGAATAAAAATCATGTATAATATCATATTTTTTCACTAATATATGTAATAGTTAACAACCACAATCACAATTGTTTATGTTTAATGGTTCCTTAACAGTAATTATTTTTTAAAAAAGTATATCAATCTGAAAATGCATCAGGATGCTAGTCATTTTTATTTAAAACCTACGCAAGAATGTTTATATATTCTATACACATGTTAGACTGCATGGCATATGCTAACAAAGATGTTTGCCTGTCAAAACTGAAGTTAAAAGGGGACAGACCCATAGAAGCAGTTTGAAATGAGCATATGGTTATGTGGAGACAGAGAAAGAAAATTTCTAGAGCAAGTTTCAATTTTCTGTATCTTTATGTGACTGCCTGAAATCAAATCCCATCACACCTTTACTTTAAACTGCTTCCTGCATCTATTGTATGCCCATATGATTTATTCCACACATGGGGGTCTAAGTGATCTTGTAAACATACAACAGGTCTTACGGCATCCCTCCCAAAAGTTATCACTGCATTCTTTAAAGTATACCACTCTTCTATGAACTCCCAGGCTCTATATCATCTTTTCTTGCATCCAATTCTGTGATATTAGCTGTGATTACACTTCCAATTACACTCCACAATCCAAATGCTGTAAATTGAATTTCTCTGTGTTTCTGTACTTCTCCAGGTTTGCCCTCATTTCTGTGTCTTTGTACATCTTGTATCCTCTGCATAGAACCCTTTTCTTCTGGACTATGTGTGTCATTCTCTGCTCAGATCAAAGCATCAGAGATACCTTCCCCTAGTGATACTCAGTTAGGTTACCTATGCTAACCAGTCTCTGTGCCAATACACAATTTCATTTTCTTCAGAATATTTGTCATTATCTGATTTTTACCTATAGACTATAAATACCTCTTGAAGGTTTTATGAGAATAGAGATTTTGTCTGCCTTTGTCTTATTCCATGTGGGCTACTATAACAAAATGCCATAGACAGGGTGGCGTAAACAATAAATATTAATTTCTCACAGTTCTGGATGCTGAGAAGTCCAAGATCAAGGTGCTATCTTATTTGCTTTGTGAGAGCCCTCCTCCTGGTTTGCAGGTGGCCAGCCTCTTGCTGTGTCCTCACATAGTAGAAAGAGAGATCCTCTCTATTCTCTTCCTATGAGCACACTAATTTCATTATTTCTAATTTCACCATCATTACCTGATAACTTCCTAAAGAACACACCTCCAAATACCATCACATTGAGGATTAAGGCTTCCACATATTAATTTTAGAAGACAAAAATATTTAGTCCATATCAGTCTTATTCACTGCTCTTTTTGTCAATGTCCACAGCAGTACTTGAAACATAATAAACATATACACAATGGATATTTGTTGAATGATGAATGTAAGTAACTTTCATTTGGTACCAATGATCTGACACTAAAGTTACATTGTATTATATCAGTTGCTTGTAGAATCAATTTTCCAACCTATCCTATTTTCAGATTCTATTTTTCTATGACCTTCACAGGGTCTTCTTGATTTATCTCTACTTCTCAATCCTGGAAAAACCCCACACTAGATTTTCAGTTATGGAGTAGTGATTATTTCCATAAGAATGTTGTAATTAGCAAGACCCTCTTACAGTGTTTTCTGGAGCAAGCTAGATTATACATATATTTTAAATTAAAACCCATTCATAGACATATGGCGCCACCTCATCATCTATTTTTCTGTAAGTTGTACATTTTGTATATATGAGTTGTGTGACTTAATTTCTAGGGTTTAAAAAAATAATAATCTCTTGCTCATTTCCATGGCTGCATCCATAATCCAAAGCAAGATCCTTGAATAAGAAATGGGGTATCTTTGCAATTTTCATGTTGTTTTAAAGTGTTAAATTTTATTTGGCTTATAGCTGCCCCCACACATAACAAACTGCGACTTAATTTAGTATGTAAATGAACTGCAATCTAAATTAAGAATATACTCTTTTAATAAGTAGCAGAATTTCAGCCAATGATAATAGCCATGTTTTAGCCAATCGCAGGTTGCCAACTGATCATACCATGTTCAAATAAAGACAATGATGAGCTGTAACCAATCAAGCTGTTTCTGCATATTTCTTCATTTTTTTCTGTCTCCAAACACTGCCTGTTCACTTTGCTGTGTGTAGCTCTCTGAACTCATTCTAGTTCTGACATTTTTAGCAACTCGTGACTTGCTCTTTTCTCAGATAAACTCTGCTAAATTTAATTTATCTAGTTTTTTCTTTTAACAGTTTGTATCAAAAGTGGGATCTAAAGTAGACCTCTAGTGACTCCCAGGAGTACTGAGAGATCAAGCAAAGGTACTGTCAGGCCCATTATGCCCTTGTTATCCTGCAGTAACTGGGTTCATGGGTGAGTTCTCCCTCAGATTTGAGCTCCACAGATTTGCTTTTTGCTCTTCAAATTTATTTGAGCAATTTTTACTTAATTGGAATCTAGGATTGAATTGGATTCCATAATTAACTGGATTGAATCCAGGAAGAGGTCTCAGATACCTTAATGAAAATGGGATTTTTAAATCTAAGGAGTCTGAGCCTCCAGGAGTCTAGGACTCCATTTTCTGGGATAGCGGCTAACTTTATGTGCAAAAATTATGAGCCCAGAATTAGTATAGTTTTGGAGAAATGGGTTAACCTTACTAATGAAAACACAGAATTATGGTAACAAGTAGGGGGAAGTTTTAACTTAAATGTGTTGGCTTGTGAGGTGAGGTGCCTTAGAAAAGATAGAATCAAAAACACCAAAAAACACAATAGAGTGAATTCTTTAATTGGTACACAGAGCAATGTAAAAGAATAAAGACTAAAATAATACCACATGAAAAGCTTCCCTACAGAAGGCAAATGAAGAAAATCTTAAGTCTGTTTTACAAATATTATTCAAAAGATGTAGCCCTCTGTGCAGAAAATCTTGTTCCATTTGCCAGTAAAACAGGTTGGATCTAGATATTTTTAAAGAAATTAGTGAGTTTTATAGTATTGGCTTTGGTACATAACTAACATTTCTAAATTAAAACGATAAGAGCTATTTATGTTTATATATTTATGTATGTCACTATGTATGATATATATGTGTAATTTTTTCTATCTTTTTATAATATTGCCAAATTAAATTGTAAAAGAGCTCTATCTAATCTTAAAAATAAGTGCTTATGTAAATCAGGTATTCTTTGAGAAAAACTAACCCAAATGCTTTTCAAATTTACATGACTTGGCTAATCCTTGGTAAAAAAAAAAAAAAAAAAAAAAAATTTGTGTTGATTAAATCTGGTATATCTTCAAATTTGTCAGCATTAAATATACTGCAGACATACAACTTTCCTATCTCAGTTTACTGGTGAAATCAGCTCATGTTATCTTTGTATTACACATTTTTTCAGCAAGAAAAATAACTTAAGATGATGACTAGCTGCTTTGTCTTATCTTTATAAGCAATCCAAGCTCAATAGCTAAATATAAGTAAGTTAAATAGCTATAAGATAAAATTCCTATGTGAAAGTTCCCTCCCTATAGCACAAGGTTTTAACATTCTTATCAACAAAAATTGAAAATTGTAGCTGAGAAAAATCTTTACAAATAATTTAACTCTCAAGCCTAGCAAAGAAACCAAAAGACAGTGATAAAATTTTGTCACTCTACAGTTTTTTTCTTTTTGTTTTTTTTTTTTTTTTTTTTTTTTTTGTGAGACAGAGTCTTATTCTGCCACCTAGATTGGAGTGCAGTGGCGCAATCTCAGCTTACTGTAACTTCAGCCTCCCAGGCTCAAGCGATTTTCCAGCCTCAGCCTCCTGAGTAGTTGGGATTACAGGTGCGTGCCACTACTGCCTGGGTAATGTTTGTATTGTTAGTAGAGACCGGGTTTCACCATGTTGGCCAGGCTGGTATTGAACTCCTGACCTCAAATGCTCCACCTGTTTCGGCCTCCCAAAGTGTTCCCTCTACATAAAGATGTCTGTAACTGTTAGTAAACATGTTTTTTGCCACATTGATAAATTGTACTATGAGAAAGCACATGCTTCTAAATATCATGATTCATAAATTTGCCAATCTACATATTGCTCTGTGACAGACAGTTTACAATTGCTTGCTTCCCAGTGTTCACTGGAAATGAAGGTTACTAGAGTTAAGAATTCTAATTTACAGATGTTGCTTAATTTTTTAAAAATAACGAGGAAAACAACTCCATATGCAAATATGCAAGGAAGGTAAAATGTGCTTTTGGTAAGAAAAAGCTATCAAGTATGAAGAAATTTTGTTTTAGTCAAGGAAAAAGAAAGTATTTTTAGTCCCAAAGAAGAATGCCTATTGTTTCAAATAAAAGAATACAGAGAAAATAATTGAAGTGATATAAGAAAGTTGTAGAAGTTTGGTGGGAGAAGAATCTTGTGAGAGGAATTTAAAATGCAGTCAAGCTGACTAAGATTATAAGAAGATTATCTAGAATTTTTTTTCTAAAATTTAGTATTAATATAAAAATTAAAGGGTAAAAACTAGAATTTGACTTCTCTACTAAAACAAGAAGGTTTTTTTGGAGCATTAGTCTGCTTTTTATAGGAAATTGTGAAAGGTTTTCTTTACTTTTTAGGTAATTGGAAAAAATAAAAAAGATTTTGCATTTTACCAAGATAACTTTCTATGTTTTATATTATTAGTTTCTGTATCACTTAAGAAAATTGAATCCTAATAAAAGAGCTAAGGTTTTTCCACTACCATGTAACTTTCTGTATTTCCTTTGAAGTCTTTGATTTTCACTGTGGTTAAATGATTTACTATTTTTTCATAGTGACCTGCAATGCTATTTTGATGAGCCCTTGATATTTTTGACAAACTTCCCAAAATCAAATTCTAAAATATTTTTTATTGTCCTCAGATTAACTTTGAGATTTTCCAGATGGGTCCTTGCAACACCTCAAAAGGCTCTCTCTCCTTAGATAGAGAGGAGTATTAAACTAATTGAGCTTATTTGATATATTACACTATAAGGAAAACACTGTGAAATAATAAGTAATGCTAAAACTTTTTTGAGTTATTTTGGTATGGAGTGTTATTAATGTGTGTTTGAGAAATTGTATGATGTTCGTAGAAATCTTATCATAACATTTAACTGCGTAAGAATTCCCAGAACTCTAACAACTGAATGTTTTCATGCTAACACAATTTCAAGCAGAACAAGAATTACTTGATTACCATGCAACTGCTGTGGCTGGTTTTCATGCTAAGTCAGACTATGCTGAAATTGTTAAGATATGCAATTGAAATGAACTCTGTAAGATTGATCCAAGTCAAAACGATCTATGTTAAACTATTTAATGAACAGTGTTATGCACTTGAGTTAGAGAAACAAAACTGGTATTTAAAAGTATGTAAATTCAGGCCAGGCGCGGTGGCTCGCACCTGTAATCCCAGCACTTTGAGAGGTGTAGGCGGGTGGATCACAAGGTCAAGAGATGGAGATCATCCTGGCAACATGGTGAAACCCTGTCTCTACTAAAAAAATCAAAAATTAGACGGTGTGGTGGCAGGCGCCTGTAGTCCCAGCTACTCAGGAGGCTGAGGCAGGAGAATCACTTGAACCCGGGGGGAGGAGGTTGCAGTGTGCCGAGATTTTGCCACTGCACTCCAGCCCGGTGACCAAGTGAGACTCCATCTCAAAAAGAAAAAAAAAAAAAAAAAGAAGTAGTATGTAAATTCAGTGTTGAGTATGGACTCATGGAGAGCCTTAAATGGTTGCCTAATCCTTCCTGAGTATTTAAAGGTTCCATTCTTCAAAGGCCTACATTACATGACTCATCATAAAAGAGAGAAAATAATATGCTGTGAAAAAAATGATGAGGTGACTGTTCTAAAATTGCTAAAATGATTCATAGCCTATGTTTGATTTGCTAACCTATAATTCTGATAAGACAATAAAAACTTCAGATGGTACATTTCCTGCACCTGTTACATCATTTGAACACGTACAGAAACATTTCATTCAGTTGCCACCTTCAACGCATGTTTTCTGTTTGTATGGAAGATTTCTCTTACAGGAAGGCCAATATTATAACAGTAGCTAAAAGCTTATTAGTATCCCCTTATAGTGCATTTCTGGAAAAATATCCAGTGATAGAGGTCTTCATTTCACTGGACAAGTTGTAAAACAGTCAAATAAAGTATTACAAACACGATGGCATTAGGTGAAGCAAACTGAATCAATTACATTTCTTTGGTCAAAGTATTACCAATTGATGGAAGTCAGATTCACTCCTACTGGAAAACATAAATTGTCCACTTATGAAATAGTTATCGGAAGGTCTATCCCCCTAATAAGAACTTCATGTGATTCATGCTTTTATGAACTCTGACATGGCTCAATATTTTGAGACCTTAATCCAACATGCTAATGTATATTTTTGCAAGATAAAATAACGCTTACATGCCCCATCAACTGATGACAATCAGACCCTTCATGATCGAGAACCCAGAGATTGGGTTTTTGGAATTAGCACCAGAGAAAGACTGCCCTATAATTTAATTAAAAGGGACTGTAGCAAGTTCTTACCACCTACACATCAGAGCCTCAAGGATTGGCTTCACATTGTCTTAAATGAAGAGAACCTAACTGAAGAGAATCTTAACTCCAGAATCTTGGGACTGTACATTCATTAGGGACCTCAAGGAATAATTAACCAAGGATGTTTCTCCTCAGAAGAAGATGACATCCTAGATGTGGGCAGCTTTCCCAAGATCATGGAACAGGAATTATCTCCTCTATTACCATGAAATCATTGTACCCTTTCCTTTTTCTCCTGTGTGTTTTTGCATATACATGGCAAGATAATATGATCATTAAGATTTCATGATCAATAGCTTTTGCAGAGAACTTAACTGAATGTTAGATATGGCATGTTACTAACAGTAGGCAAAACTTATGGTGAGAGTTTTACAGTTAAATTATTCCAGAAATTTAATAAGAAAGATAATTCAGTGGTTTGTAAACAAATTTACCACCCTAATCCCTTAATTGTCAGTAGCCTTCAACCATGCAACGATTCAATAATTGAGCCTTAGACAAATATCACTAGGGCTTCCTTTCTGTGATTCCTAATGCACAAAGCATCCTACCATCTGTTTTGCCTCTCTAATATATGTTTTTGTCTATGCAGGATTTAACAACCAACCCTATGTGTGGGCAACTCCATGTCTCAATAAGTGGAAAATAAAATAAGAGGCTACTGTGGACTAAATATTCTGACAGTACCATTATCACTCCATAACCAATTGGAAACTGAACATTGGTCAACACCTCTTAACTTTCACTATCGAATAAAGAGGAATTAGATAGCAGGTAATAAATAACTCTGTTGGTACGATGCTTCTTCCCTGGCTTAGCATAATGTAAGTGAAGTTATGATTAGAAATCTGTCTCAAATATTAGCTACTATAGCTGACTCTACTACAAAGGCTATATTTGCCCAACAAACCTATTTAAATTCTCTTGCTAAAATTGTTTTAGGTAACAGGATTGCTTTGGACTACCTGTTGACTGAATCGGGGGAATGTGCGTGGTAGTTAACACCTCGTGCTAGACTTGGATAAATAAATCTGCTATAGGAGAAACTCAGTTGAACAGAATCAACAGAGAAGCTACTTGGCTAAAACAAGTAGCGTCCTCTTCTGGCTCATTGTTGTCATATTTAATTCTGTTTTACTCATGGGGGCTTCTGTTATGGAGTATATTTCAGTCTCTTGGTATTATCTCCCTGATGACTATCATAATAGTTTTCCTGGTGTGCCATATCCTATTAAGAGTCTTAAATACTTGTATGTAGCTACCTGTTGTACATTAAGTGGCCTCACAATGGTTAAATGACACAAAAAATGAAGAGAATATAAAGAATCATTCTTTATGTCATCAGTTGTGAATTCCACACTGAGGACCAAATAAGCTCATTTAGTGATTGAGAGTAGCATCATGCCCAAGGATTTGGTCAGTCTCTCAAAACAGAGACTGACCAAAAGAAGGGAATTGTTAAATTAGTTATATCCTAAAGCTGTCTCTGTACATAGTGACCTGCAATCTAAGTTAGTGTATATAAACAAGCAGCAACCTGACTTAAGAGTATATTCTTGTAACAAGTAGCTGATAGCAGCCAAGCTTCAGCCAATTACAGGCTGTCACTGATCAGACCATTTCCATACAAAATAAGTACCTAGCTGTAACCAATCAAGCTGTTTCTCTATGTCACTTCCTGTTTCTATCTACAAATACTACCTGCCCACATTGCCATGTGAAGCTGTCTGAATCTCTTCTGGTTCTGAGGGCTGCAGGATTCATGGCTTGTTGTTTGTTCAAATAAACTCTGCTAAATTTAATTTGTCTAAAATTTTGTTTTCCTTAACAACAGTATATAAATACACATATACAGACATACACACATATAAGAACAGTATTTGTAATAAACTTTGTTCATTAGAGAATTATTCAGGATCTTAAATAATTGTTGACTGTATTGATGTTGTGATAAACAATGTGAAAGTCAGAAATAGACATTTTCAAAGAAACTCTGTTCTAGTACATAGCATACAGACATAATCCACAGTATAAAAACTGAAAATATAAGCTCTTGCTCTCTCTCTGAAAAAGAAAAATATGAGGTCAAAATGCACATTTTTCTTTTAAATCAAAATCATCTCGAAATGAAGGAAAACTACAATACAGATCACAAAGAATTGAAAATGCATTTAAAATCTGGTGTGGTGCTTTAATGTGTCTCTTTGTGTGGATAGGAAACCAAATTTACAAGCTTTTGAGCTAAACAATGAGCTTTAGTTAACTGAAAATCAAATGGAAACAAAGATCTCAAGAAAGACTAAATTTAATTATACTCTGTTCTCCATCAAAAGTGACAGATTTTTCTATTATATTTTCCTGACATTGAATGAAATAAGAAAAAAGTCTCTATTGGCACATTGTCTTATTGAAAAGTCTTTCTATCAACCTAAATTATACCTTTATATTTATATGGAAGTCAAAGTATGAATAACATGTTTGAGTTAATTATGGAACACCATAAAAAATAATCTCAGCTAGCTCAAAGATGAACTATTTGTAATTTTAATCTCTTTAGAAATGATCAAATTCAAAATGAACTTTTAAGATTTTGAAACTCTATTATAATATTATTCCTTTTTAACCTCCTAGTTTTTGTTTCTTTTCTAAAATCTATACATATCACAGAGAGATTTTACTTTTGATCTGGTTATTTTAACTTGTGCTCTTTGTAGAGAAGGTTAATGTCAAGAATAAATAAGTAAGAGAGAGAAGAGAAGCAACTCAATTGGCAGGGATTGTCTGGGAGCTGGAAGAAGCTTCTGGATGTGGGATAATGGCAAAAGAAAGACACCCACAGCTCCACACTCCTGCCATACCATTTTACAATCCTAACTATGGGAGAATTCCTCGACTTCTGTGGGCTTCAAGGCTAACATAGGGAGCTGCCTAGAGATTGCACAGAGGCATTGTTTGAGAGAGGGAACACATATGGAGTCCCACAGGCATCCGAACCCTGAGCAGGTGCAGTTTGTTACTATTCTGAGATCCAAGTCCCCAAAGGAAGCCAACGCTGCTGTGACTGGGTCAAAAAGATAAAGGAGAAACTGGGAACTTCCATGAACAAATCCCAGCACTGCTGCTGAGGGTTGCTGAGGAACCAAGACATGAGTGAACTGCAATTCCCACAGCTATCTGCCTGTGCTGCTCCAGCTGAAAGGATCGCCATCCTCCCCAGTGGCAAGTCCATAGGCAGCTCCATTCTGAGCCCAGTTGCCAAAAGTCTATGTCCTGCCCTGGGGCTAGTGCAGATGCTGCCACTGCTACCCCAAAGACAAAGAATGGTAGAGGAGGCCAGGAACTTTCACACACTTCAAGAACAAATTCTACCACAGTAGAATTTGCAGGCTACTATGATACCAAGGCACCAGGAAACCACAAGACCCACAGCTACCTCGCTAGCCTGCTTCTACTGTGAGTGCCTTACCCTCCCTGGAGGCAGGCCCACTGTACCCACACCTGATTACTCACCCAGCAGCCTGAGAACCAGGCTGCCCTTGCCTAAGATAGCCAGTCCCTGAATTCACTACTGGGAGCCCGAGGACAAGACTGTGGCCTAGTCCTGTTCACTTTGTAATGATATTCTCACCATCCAGGGGCCTAGAAGTTGTCTAGCCCATTCTAGCCCTGTCGGTGCCTGAACACTCCTTCTAACATTCCTTCTAAGGTCTGAGGAATGGCAGACCCAACTTGCCCAGACTACTATAGCTTGCACTGACCTGTACATACCACCAATGAAATGGGGCCTTGGCCTACCCATTCTATTGCAGTCACTACTATCACCAGCCCTACCACTTGTGTTCCAGTGAATTGTCCCACCACTACTACAGCCATTGACCACATCACACCAGATGCCCAGGGTGCTGAGAATCTGCCCAAAACCTGGCCAACAACTGCCACTGTGACCAGCATTTAAGCAAGACAACTGGAGGCCCAAGAATTGGCCCATGCGTACCCACTAGTACTATGGCCAGCAAAGCTACCCACTAACACTACGGATCCCAAGACAGGCACACTTATCCCACCTCTGCCACCAGGAGGGCCTGAAGACTGCCCACCTGGCATCCCAACAGATTATAAGTCAAAAACTGAAAGAAAAACAAAGAAGGTCACTATATAATGATAAAGGTATCAATCAATCAAGAGGATATATCAAATTCTAAATACATATGCACCCAACACTGAAGCACCCAGATTTATAAAGCAAATATTACTAGATCAAAATAAAAAATACAGACTCCACAAAATAACAGGAGGGGACTTCAACACCCTACCTGCATTAGATGGATCATCTAGACAGGAAAATCAATGAAAAAAAAAAAAAAGGAATCTAAACTAGGCTCTAGACATTTAGAAAACATTCTATTCCAAAACTGCAGAATATACAGTAATTAATCAGCACATGCAGTATTATTCAGAGTAGACTATATATTAGACCATAAAACGAGTCTAAATAAATTTTAAGAAATCAAAATGAAGTCAAATACCTTCTCAGACCACAGTGGAGTAAAACTAGAAATCAACAACAGGAAGTACCTTGGAAAGTATACAAATATGTGGAAACTAAACATCGTGCTCTTGAACAATCACTGGGTTAATAAAGAAATTAAGCAGAAAATTTAAAAATGCTTGAAACCAATGAAGACACAACATACCAAAACCTATGGGATACAACAAAAGCAGTACTAAGAGGAAAGTGTATAGCAATATATTCCTCCATCAAAAATGTGGAAATATATCAAATAACAATCTTACTTTCTACATTAAGGAACTCAAAAAGCAGGAACACAGCAAGCTCAAAACTATCAGAAGGCAAGAAATAGTAAAGATCAGAGCATAAAGAAACCAAAATACAGAATTAAAAAATAATACATAAGATCAATAAAATGAAAAGTTGTTTCTTCAAAAAGATAAAATGGACAAATTACTAGCTAGACTAACCAAGAAAGGACGATCCAAAAGAAAAGAAAATCAGAAATGAAAAAAAGAGATTTTATAACTGACATGAAATAAATACAAAAGATCATCAGAGAGTATTAGGAACAACTGTTATGTGCTAACAAACTGGAAAACCTAGAGAAAATGGGTAAATTATTAAAAACACACCACTTATCAAGACTGAATCAGGAAGCGATAGAAAACCTAAACAGATTAACAAGCATGGGAATGTAATCAATAATAAAAAAGTCTCCAAACAAAGAAAAGCCCAGGACTGGATGAATTCATAGTGAAATTTGACCAAACAAAAACAAACTAATACCAATCTTCCTGAAACTATTTTAAAAAATTGAAAGAGAAGGGATTCTTCCTCACTCATTCTATGAGGCCAACATCACCCCAAGACTAACCATCAGACAAGGACATAACACGAAAACTGCAGTATGATATCCCTGAACATAGATGCAAAACTCCTCCACAAAACATTACCACACCAAATCCATCAGCACATGAAAAAGACAATGCACCATGATAAAGTGGGATATATGTCACAGATACAAGGGTGGTTCAACATGCAAATCAATCAGTGTAATACAGCACATCAATAGATTGAAGGACAAAAATCATATAATTATCTCAGTAGATGCAGAAAAATCATTTGATAAAATTTAATATATTTTATGATAAAACCTCTCAACAAACTAGGCATTGAAGGAACATACCTTTAAATAATAAAGGCCATATATGACACACCTACAGCTCACATCATATTGAATGGGGAAAAGTTGAAAGCATTTCCTCTGAATATTAGAACAAGACAAGGATGCTATTTGCGACATCTGTATCAAACATAGTAGTGGAAGTCCTAGCCAAAGCAAACAGGCAAGACAAAGAAATAAAAAGCATCCAAATTGGAAAAGAAGTCAATTTTACCTCTTTGCTGGGAGGAAGCATAAAACAAGGCACTTGCATGTAATAACAGATCTATATAATGTCATAATATGCAATATTTTACCTATAGCTACTGGACATGTAATATCATCATGAAAAAAAAAAAAAAAACATGTGCAGTTGCTGATATAAAGAAAAGTATATGCACTATAATATAATAAGTGATAGGATTGTGGTGATTTTGGGGTTTGCACAGGGAAGCCTTCTTGGAATTTAAATTGAGGTGGGAAGAATGGTTAAAAGTTACATAGCTCCCCTATCAGAACCATGGAATTTGCAAAGTCTTAAAATGTGATGTATATTTTAAAAGTATGAAAAAAATCAATATGGCTGGAATATAGTGAATGAAATGGAGTTCCTTGGAATCTGTATTTACTGGCAAGAAATTCTGTATCAACTCATTTCTCATTTCCCTTCTTGCTTAACACCTAGAAATAACCCCCTGCTGGTAAAACTTGTATCTTCATCTTCTTAAACTTCAAACATTTCCTTTCTCTACTCTGTCTTATCTGATATTTTTGTTCTTTGTTTTACTGAGAAAATAGGATAAATTAGATAAGGACTTTTAGATTACTGCCCTCATCACAACCCAAATGATGAAATCTACTAACCTACGTTCACAGCCAGTTATATATTTTGTCATTTCTCGATTTAAAGTGGAGAAATCATCTTCCTAAGACCAACTCTCCCACTTTATGATCTGATTTCATCTACTTACACACACTCCCAGACATCTCTTTTACAGTTGGACTCCTCCTTTCTTTTCAGTATTGTCAAAAGTTTTTAAATTCTCTCCTCTGTACTGTAATGTCCATATCATAATATAGTGTTGTATACTGTTTCTCGAAAAAGAACTTCTTTGGAGCCCCCAACCTACTCCTACTAGTGCTCTCTTTCTGTGTTCCTCTTTATAGAAACACATGTCCACTCCTCTAAAGTATAGTTTATATTTATCACTTCACTTTGTCTTTATCTACTCTTTAAACTTCTTTCAGTGAACTTTAAACTTCATTGCAAATTTTCCTTTCAAAGCCATTACTACAATCCAGGCTGACATATCCAGGGGTCTTTTAATTTTTTTTCCAGACTTTATCTAAATCAGCTCCTCAGCTTTTGACACATTTCATCACTACATGCTTTTTGTTTTCTTTACTTGGCTTCAAAGATGTCATTTTTTTTTACTTCTCTTTCTCAATAAATGCTATTTTTAGTCAACTTTTTTGACTTTTCCTCATTTTTAAAACCTCCAAATAATGTGGTGGCCCAGCATCGAATCCTATATTAGAATCAGTATCTAAACACTACATGTAGAATTCAAGCACTTTCCATTAGCTGTTGCTAAGGTCCTAGTTAAGTCACCATCATCTGTCACCTGACTTACTATTTCTCTCTGTATTTGTTTCACTACATATCCAATGACCGCCTTCAGTTCAGCACTTCAAGGCATTTATTCTCTGTGCCTAAAATATTCTTACCTGGGTGTTTGGATATCACTTCTTTCAAAAGCCACCACGTTAGAGATATCTTCATTTAACATACTATCTAAAATTAGTCATTTTCCTTCCTTATCCTAATTTATTCTCTTCTTAGGACCTGTCATGACCTAGTGAAATTATTTATTCATTGTTTTCCATATAGAGTCACTAGAACATAAAGCACCATAAGAGTGTCTGTGTTTTGCTTTCTGATATATTCACAGACTTCAGACCAGTGCTTAGCACAGGGTTGCCACTCAAAAATTTGAATGTAACTAATCATAATCTAGGTCTCACACAATGAGATAGAAAGGAAGAAAAGATAATTTGGTACTCTAAAGGGGCTGGGAAAGGGAAAAATAAACAACTGAAAATGAAACAGCCCTTTGCTTCCAACTGAGTTTAGTGTAATCAGATTCTAATGAAACATTCAGACATTCGTAGCTCTTTCTAGGAAAGGTATTGAGTTTACTTATTTCTTTCTTTTGTTAATGTCAGTTTTCTTCAAACATGACAAGAATGGCTAATGGGACCTTTCTGTGTCTGAAAATAAACAGATTCCTGATAGTAAAGTGTTTCAGACATAAAATAACCTCTTGACTGCCCATTACCCCAAATGCCACCACTTGTCTACACCAACCCAAACCTCTGACATACACACAATATAAATGTCTGAGAATGTTTTGAGTCACTTGATGACAAGGTTCATGCATTCACGTTAAATTTTTGCATCATTAATGTCACCAGATGGCCACTGTTTTAAGGAAAGGCCAGCTGCTTAACTCCCTGGGATTTCCAACAGATCAAATTATTTTAGAACTTCTATTTAAAAATTTTAAAAGGAATGAATAAAGCCAGTTTAAATATTGTACAATGAATCCTTTTTTTTTTTTTTTTTTGGTAGCTCAAATACATTTGCTATTAACATGCAACGAGGGTAGGAGTTCAAGAAGGCATCTAAGAAAGAGTTCCTATGGGACCTCATGGCGCATTTGGTTGTAGGGTATGGATTTGACTGTCTAATTCTAGTCATTTTGAATGAAATTGTGCTGTATATGTCACAGTTATTCCAAATGTTTCTAATTAGCATTTGAAAGCCATCGTGAGTTCAGAAATCACCCTTTAAGACTTGGGATAATTGACCGGGCACAGTGGCTCACGCCTGTAATCCCAGGACTTTGGGAGGCCGAGATGGGAGGATCACAAGGTCAGGAGATGGAGACCATCCTGGCTAACCACTGCAAAACCCCGTCTCTACTAAAAATACAAAAAATTAGCCGCGCATGGTGGCATGTGCCTGTAGTCCCAGCTACTTGGGAGGCTGAGGCAGGAGAATCACTTGAACCCAGCAGGCGGAGGTTGCAGTGTGCAGAGATCGCGCCACTGAACTCCAGTCTGGCCGACAGAGATAGACTCCATCTCAAAAAAAAAAAAAAAAAAAAAAAAAAAAAATACTTGGGATAATGAGATGGAGTGACACATAAATATAAGTGAGATGAGACGCAGAGGTGGTCAGAGCATAAGTTATTTGAATTATGGTAGTTTTGACTAGCTTGATTTGTTTCTTTTAAAATATTACAAGTAGGCAGAAGCTTTTTTCTTTTTTTTTTTTTTGAGACGGGGTCTTGCTCTATCGCCCAGGCTGGAGGGCAGTGGCGCGGTCCTGGCCCCCTGCAAGCTCCGCCTCCCGGGTTCACACCATTCTGCAGCTTCAGCCTCCCGAGTAGCTGGGACTACAGGCTCCCGTCAAAATGCCTGGCTAATTTTTTTGTATTTTTAGTAGAGACAGGGTTTCATCGTGTTAGCCAGGATGGTCTCGATCTCCTAACTTCGTGATCTGCTCACCTCGGCCTCCCAAAGTGCTGGGATTACAGGCGTGAGTCACCGAGCCCTACCGGCAGAAGCATTTTTTAAATGAGAAAATAAATTTAACTGTAGTACAGACAATTTTCAAAATAAAAAATATATACATTTGGCACCATAATGTAAACAATGCTATTTATTAATTTGGGGTAAATAATTCCAAATTTTATTTTTTCCTATGTATGTTTAAACATATACAACTTATGTTTCCTTTTATCATGTTAATGTGGAAGTAATATATCCAAATGGCTTTCTCTGGATTACCACAATCTACTCATTTTAATATCTCTGGTCTCCTTGAATCCCTTCCCATCTTGTTTTGCTTTTTCCCAGGAAGTGCCTCTCCTATTCACAAAATAGGCTCCTTGGTTACCATGTGACTTCTATGATTTTCTTCCTCTCCAGGACAGGCTCATAATTTTATCTTCTGAGACTCCCTGTGCCACTGATCTTTCCATTTCTTTGGATTCTGAAGCCTGTCTAAGGATGTAATAAAGCTGAGATGCTGCTATGATGCCCACTGAATACATGTCCCCCAGGAACACTTTTCCCTCAGCGCTTAGAAAATGTCCACTTCATATTCCAATGAATATGGGTGGAGATTGTCATGTCGTGTTCAGCAGCACTGCTGTCATATCCTTCTTCTTTCTTTTTTTTTTCTTTTTTTGTTTTTTTTTGTTGTTGAGATGGAGTTTCACTCTTGTTGCCCAGGCTGGAGTGCAGTGGTGTGATCTCAGCTCACTACAACTTCCATCTCCTGGGTTCAAGAGAGTCTCCTGACTCAGCCTCCTAAGTAGCTGGGATTACAGGCACCTGCCACCACGCCCGGCTAATTTTCTGTATTTTTAGTAGAGATGGGGTTTAGCCACATTGGGCATGCTGGTCTAGAACTCCTAACCTCAGGTGATCTGCCCTCCTCGGCCTCCCAAAGTGCTGGGATTACAGGCGTGAACCACCGCGACTGGCCGCTGTCATATTCTTCTAAAGGTTAACATGTGTTCCCAATTACTCACACCCATTCATTTAAAACAGCAGTAAGTTTCTTGAGGATGGAGTAGCTATACTCCAAGTGACTTGGCTCCCATGTAAGTGAATCCTTGACAGGTCCACGGTGGCAATTCTACTATTGTGAATCAAATTTCAGTATTTTAGCACATGTATAAAATATATTTTCATATTTAGGTTTTTGCTAAATATAGTTGTACTCATAATATATTGCCCTAACTGGCTTTACTTAACATTACATTATTAGTATCTGTCATAACTACATATTTGAATGTAATTCCAAAATTTTAATATTTCCATAAATATATTTGAGAGGATACAGTGCAAAATTAGAAATATCTGATACCAAGGATTCTCTATCCTGATGTGGAAACATCATTTTGTGTCTATGACGGCAGAAGTGAAGAATATAATAAATATTTTGACACCAGTATTTCCTAATGGAATTAAGTTATGTAGTAGTACAGCTAGAAATATAAACCAGATTCTTTCCCCATTTTAATATCAGGCTTGAGTTTGCTGTTCCAAGTTTCTGAATCATGGCTTTTTAATATTCCTCATGTACCCCTTTTTCCAAGTATAATAACATATTGTTTCATTAGATGTTGCCTATGACCTCCTTGTATAGCTTATTCACTTCAATATTTATTGAACGACATTATGCATCAAGTACTGTATCAGATGTTAGGGGTACAAAGGATGAATAAGACATTGTTGCTGCTCTGTGCCACATAGCTACAGTTTTACTTGGAAACTACATGTCCACAGTCATCACTTCTATCTTTTGACTTTTCTGTAGACCAAGAAAAAGAAAATAAAAGAGAGAGAGAGAGAGAGAAAAAAAAAACACTAATATCTAATAGAAAGAGAAGATAAAACAGAAGGGAATCAGTATTCCTCAGGGAAGATTAGCAGTCTAAAATATTACCTGAGTGCACCTCTATTTTATCTATAGATAATTTTAATTCAATATGTCTTATATCTATATATTTTATAAACAAATCTAAAATGCGTACAATAAATGTGTTTGTAGAAATATTTATCTAAGCCAGTGGAATAAATATATTTGGCTTGAACTAAGAAAATACCCTTCAAACACACAAAGAGAGTTTCTGCAGCTTTCAGTGAATCAGAGGAACCTCTTTTGGGGAGGAGAAGGAATCAAGAGAATTCTCACATACACAGGATTTTTCTGCACTCTCATAGAAAGAACACTGTATTAGTCTCCCAATATTTTCTATGTAAGAGAAATAAGGATTTGCCTTTGTGGAAAAAACATTTTTTATGCTGATAAATCCTGTTTTCTTTTTATGTATGTAAAACTCTAATTTCAAACTAAAAAAAAATTTAGTCAGCAAGGAACAGTTAGATATATGTCATTATAGTACTTAGATATTCACTACAGCTAAGAGAATTAATTCTTGTTAAGATCAGCAAAGTGAAACTAAACAAATACAGCTTGTCAACTGACTAACTCTTCAGGGAACAAATATCTACTAGCTGGTAAATGTTATCTGGGATTATCAAAGCCATTGTCAAGAAAATATGAACTTGTGGCTTCTTATGTCTAGAGGGAGCATGAAATGTGTGCAGATTTGGAAAGAGAAAATAATCAGCTTGATGCTTTTTCTAATTCAGCTTCACATACTATAACTATTATAATATATAAATTAATGATCAATCTGAATATTAATGACCATAAGGAAGTTCAAATAAATTAGAAGGCAAATGAATAACAAAGTTAAAATAATGAATAATTAATTTTACTGTAGCTGTTCTCTCTCAAATAATGATATAGGTACTTGCATTCACAAAAATACAGCAATCTAAGTAAATTTAGAAATGCTTAATGTCTTAAAACATTGAGTTGCAAGAACAATGCTTAAATATATTTCTATTAATACAATAAATAGCGTACTTCAATCTAATGTTTTTTCTTTGTTCTCGTGAAAAATTGTTCAGTTACAGAAATCAGAACCTGTAGTTGTCTGTCTACTATATTGGGAGAATATAGGAAGTATAAGATATTTATGTGGACAAAGGCATGTGATCCAAAATTTTGCTAAAATTCAAATTGGAAATTGGAGACAAAGAATGAGGAATATTGTGTGTGCATGTGTGTATTCTTGTTCTAATTCTTAGTTTACCTTGGTTATATTCCAACTTAATACAGCAAATATCCATTCAGTATAAGCCACGCCCTGTGTTAGGTTCTATACGTAATAGAACAATGACTACAACATAGTTTCTTGCCCATAAGTAGCTTACAATCTAGTAACGGTATAAGGAAGTACATAATTATATACAAGCTAAAAACAAGATGGGCATCTTAAAATGAAATAAACCTGTCAGGGACAGTTAGGAAAAGCTTCATGGTGTATGTGATAAGGAAGAACTTGGATTATATGGTAGGTACCATTATTTTACTTATATAAGCTTATATATAACTTTCAGCAAAGCACAGTGTTAAAAAACACGATATGGAAATGTAGATGTCCTTTCAGTATGAGCAACATGAAATAATGTCTTTACTGCAGGGAGGAGAGAATGCTTCTGTTCTTCCACCACCCTCAAAGTCTGCTGATGTATGCCCTTGCAAATTCCCACAGAAAGAGACATTGTCAATATAACTAATTATAATCTGAAATATTGCAATTGCTCTCCAATGGAATGCAAGGTACACAAAAGGCAAGAATTTAGTTGGCTTTATGTATGTGTCTACATCCTATGATAGTGTCTAGTATATAATAGGTACTTTACAAATATGTGTTGAATGAACAAAAAAGCACTAAAAATAGCGGTTATTACTTGTTACTAAGTAGTTGTTTTCCTCTATCAGAATGTGTGCTTTTTGAAGGTAGGAACTACCTCTTACTTAACTATCAGAAACACATAGTTATTCTGGGCACTGTTTAATGTTTTAGAATGAATGGATGCCAGAAAAAATATTAATGAACAGCCCAACACTCTACATGAAAAGGGCAAATGTCTTGGCATTTCAGATAACATAAATATAAGTAAACAAGCTATCAAACATTTAAAGGAAGTCAAATAGGTTTTGACCTTCTCAATTACATCCATCCTTTAACTCAAAGGTATTATTAGCACTTAAATTACAGTGCTGTGTAAACAAATTTCAGTTCAACTAGTCATCTTCTGGAGTAAACAAAATGTGTCCAGTGTAAGTTGATTTAATATGAAGTAGAAAATCAGAATTTGTCACAGAGGAGAAGCTGATGGTGTCAACATATCATTTGCCAGTCTGATCAGGAAAAGGAACACAAAACACAGAAATATATTGCACTTTCATGTGTTTATATGGGAAAGGAAAAACTCCAAAGGGAAAATCCCTGAGCAACACAAAAGGAATTTCACCTCTGCCACTTGCAGGGTAAAATAAAAGATTTTGAATAATGTGTTTCCCCAGATTTGTAGCAAAAATGACTCTGGAAATTTGACCTTTAACAGATGACTAACTACTTCAAACACTCCCCCTTTTTTTTAACTTTCTTCCTAATTTATGTGACAAACAGGAAAAGTGATTCCCATTATATTATGAACAGGTCATCCCCTCCCTCACTGCATTTTCTCAGGGTCAACAAAATCATGAGCAGTAATGGATGTCTACTAAAGTTGAGGTGGTAGAAAAGCCAAGTCAAATTGAAATAAAACCCTGACGAAAAATTTATGCCTCGAGTTTTAATATGATCGATGGTCTGGTAATCAGATATAATGTGTTAGAAATCTGTGGAGATTATAAATCAGATTTTTCTCACTAATAGAAGCTTTCTAAAACATTCCCTTTAGCAAATTATTTTCTTAAGAAGTGGCAGAGATGATATTTTGCACGTGTTTGAAAGGAGAACTTTTCTGGTGCAAAGCAATTTTTAAGCTAAAAGAGATAACTTATGCGTAGGCAAGATCCATTAAAAATGTTTTGACTCTTTTTATGAATTCTCAATATACTTGGGGTAGAGCAAAACTCCTACTTATTATATATGTGTACCTAACCAGTGGGTTACACTCTGCCTTTCTAATCATCTGCCTATCTAACTACCCATGTAACATGAACAAAGGATTGGCTTATTGTAAGGCAGTGGGTTTAATGAATCAAAGAAGAATCTAGTTCTGGAAATCAAGTATGTACAACAATCATCACAATCTAAATGTTAATAAATAATGTCTTTATATTGCTAAGTAGAACTGAGGAATCTCAGAACCTATGTATTTGAATTCCGCTAAACATAGAAGTGATATACAAGGTATGTATTCCTCTTTCATTTAAAATTATCTTAGATTCACCCAGTTAATATAGAGTGTAAAATTCCAACATTCATTTTGGTAATATAATAATAGTATACTGCATTTATATAGAAATGTATTGTTGACAATGAATATGCTAATAATTATATTATTTAATACCAAGTAACAGCCTTCTAACAAAGACAAATGTCATTAGACATAAAATGAAAGCTTAAAGGGGTTAAGTGTGGCTCACGCCTGTCATTTCAGCACTTTGGTAGGCCGAGGTGGGGTGATCACTTGAGGTCAGGAACTTGAGATCAGCCTGGCCAAAATGGTGAAACCCGTTTCTACTAAAAATACAAAAAAAATTTATCTGGGCATGGTGGCATGTGCCTGGAATCCCAGCTACTCAGAAGGCTGAGGCAAGAAAATCACTTGAACCCAGGAGGCCGAGTGAGCTGAGATAGCGCCACTGTACTCCACCCTGGGCGACAGAGCGAGACTCTGTCCCAAAAAAGAAAAAAAAGGCGGGAAGTGGGGTGGGGTGGCGGTGAAGGAACTTGCTAAAGATTGCCAGTTTCAGCAAGATGATCCCATTTTGATTATTTATGTATATGGAAAAATTTTAAAGTTAAAAATCCTACACTTGTTTAACAAATAAATATTAGCTTGTTATCTATTCTTATTTTGGTGATTGGTTAAGATAACATTCACAAAAGAGTTCAAGAAATTTTTTTCTCAAATAAATTAACATAAGATATATTACCAACTACTTCAAATGTGGTCAGATTTGGAAGGAAAAACAGTGTAACAGAGTACTTGAGAACACAAGATCTGAGGCCAGTGTGTTTTGGTTTAAACCCTAACTTGGTCATTCACTCTCTGTTCTTAGACTATTTATTCTCTCTCACCTTCAGTAATTTTTCAGATTAATATGGGGAAAATGAACCTAACCCGGAGGGTTATGCTGTGGTTGAATGAAATAAAACATGAACAGATTTAGAAGAGAGCCGAATACAAGTGTTCCACCTACACATTGCCTATTCATTTATTCATACATCAACAAGGAATGCCAAATAAAGAGTTTTCCTCAGCCACTCTCATATTGAATCAGTGAGTATGTGTGTACATGTTAATGTGTGTGTTAAGGAGAAAAACAAATAATTGGCCGCTGGTTAAGAGGAGAAAATCAATTTCACAAGATTGAAGTTGAGGATTTGACTGGGAATGTCACCAGTTGCTAACACAGAACACCTATATCTGGACTCTGGGAGATGTTCTTTGATGTTCTGTGGAGAGAAAAACACTCCCTGATCCCATACAGCAGTCAGTACATGGCATTTCCTATAACATTATAAGTAAAATTTTAATAATTTGTAGAATCAACAGCCGAAATCTGCTAGCAGTGGTGAAAAGACTCAATGAGGCAGGTAATCGCGGAGGTGGTCTCTAGGTTATTCTGATTTAGATATTTTTTAAGTTAGACCTATTCTGTTGTATCATATGTAGTGTTAGGAATTTTGCATGACTACTGCCCTTGTGGTGCAATGTGAATTAAATGGGTTTTAGAAAAGAAAGTGGTATTTTGCAGGAAAGAGTTTTCTTCATAAGCAGCTTATATGCAAGTCTGTTTTCAAAGAAGTAAATTTATATGATGAAGTTTTCGTGCTTACTTGGTAAGCAACTAGGAATTTGGAAGCAAGCCAAGGGGACAGTACTTAACGCATTTAAATCAAAACCAATATTATAGGCTAGCAGACACTTTGATGCTAATGACATATTACATTATTCTTCAGATCTTTATTACAAGGACTCTGAAGGTGCAGTCTTTGATAGGTGACAGGCTTGCTGGGTTTCAGGGAGTGAAAACTTTGATTCCTCAGAGTTACTAGGTTTCACAGTTGTAACACCTTGGACTTAATATTTTGTTGGTGAATACCAGGACAATTTCTTCCTGCTACAAGTACAAAGAAGGGTGAATTAAGCGCCTTTGTCAATTGCAAAGCAGAGGAACACAATTTCACTTATAGTTTTTTTTTTTTTCTTTTGAATTTGATTAGGAATTCCCTTTCTAAATAGGTATGATATGAGTATCTAAAAATAGTCATAATTTAAAGAAAAATTCATGAAAATAACTATTTTTGAGCTGAATTATCCTTTCTAATGTTTCTTTGTGAAATAAAATTGCAGTAAGTATATGTATATATTCATTTTATAACAGTTCTTGCTATCAAAATCAATTAAAGACAGCTCAGCTCTGTTTGTTTTATTCTATTCTGACTTCAAAAGTTTGTGAGTTATTTTCTACTATATACAAGTTTATAATATGTATTATGTAATGGATTAAATGTTTTTATACAGAACTGGATATTTTATTCTCAAGTGATATTTGACATTAATTTATTTTATGTTTTTCAAATAATGTATGCTATCACAGTAGCAATAGTAATAACAATAAAAAGGCATGAAAATGGGTCAGGATGAACATTTCTTGTTTAGTATATACAGTTCAGATTGAAAAAGTCATCTGGTTTAGTTTTTTTGTAAAAAAATATGTATGTGTTTCCCTAAAGATGAATTCCAGAGAACATCTGATAATAAGATATTTAAACTGAATTATTTGAAATAGTGATATAACACTATCTTAGACTAATGGAGAGCCAGCATTTGGGGAAAAAAATTACAAGCAAACAAAGGATTTGAACTGATTTTTATACAATGAGAGGTAACTGGAGATTAAGATACTCAGCCCTTTATGTCATGTGGATGTTTATTGAAGAATGACTGTATGCCTAACATTGCACTTTGTATGCACACTTGAGAGAAACTCTCCATCAAGTATGAATCTCTGTGCTGAGTCAGCATGCTGCTGTGGTTTGAGTATCATTCTAAATGCAAAATAGGTACCAATCTGTGTCTGGTAAACAGTGTATGCAAGCATAAGTCCTGGTTTGCACTGACAGTTCTTGGGTACATAGTCAGAAATCTTGACAACTCATACATCAGTGCAAAGCTCTTGGCCGACACTAGTTGTCCCCTCTGCTTAATAACATCTGTTTTCCCTTTCACATTAGTTGCTTGAGTTTTGTCTCCCCTAATTTACTCTAATTCATTCCTAAACCCTTTCTAATTTGTATTCTTCCCACACTACCCCACTGCAACTGCTATTCCCAAGGTCACCAATGACCTCCTTTTTGCTAAAACCAATCAACATTTCTCAGTTTTTGTTTTTGTTTTTTTCCCACACATGAACTGGTACTTCATCTGACACCATTTCCTCCTTCCATTTTCCTGAAATACATTTTTAAATTCTTGTTACATGTCTTTTTGTGTTTTGTCTACTTATTTGAGCTGTCTTGCTTCATTCTGCCTCTTCTTAAATGTTGGTATTTTTAAAAGACCTGTGCTTAGCCTTTTATTTTTTTCTTTTACTTATAAAACAAACAAAACCTCTCTTATTCCATTGCTGGGTTAGTTCATCCATCTTCATAGGTTTATTTATATTCGTATGGTTCCCAGGGCAGCTTTTTCCCATGAACTCCGGGTCTATAGATTCGGCTGCATAATGCATATTCTTTTGACTCCACTTGCACAGATTCATCTACTCTTCTTCTTCCCCCTGCTAGCACCTCTGTTTAGGTCACATCTTCTCTTTCCTCAATAAATTTTTAATGTACACTTGACCGATCTATCTGTTTTAAGATTGTCTAGCTTTAGTCCATCAATAATCAAAAAGGATTTTTTATAAAATATAAATGTATTCATGTCACTTTTCTAATAAAACTAAAACTCTCCAGTGATTTCCTCCTTCAAACAGGTTACAACACAAACTACATACTAAGGTGTTACAAGATTTATTTTGTAATAGTTCCTCTCCTTCCTCTCCTCCCCCTTGTTTCCAACCTCTGTCACCTAACTCAATGCTATTGTCACGCTGACTTTTTTCAGGTTGATATGGACTATAAATTGTTCTCTCTGTCTCTGAGTGTTTGTATATGCTGTCTGAAATGCTGCATCATTGTACTTGGCTAATCCTGTTCATTGTTTTAGATCTAATCTTAGAAAGTACTCTTCTTGGACTACTTGCTCCACACACTGAAGACTAATTTAAGCACCGTTTCTGTGAATCTCAGTACCTAGCTCCCGAGTAGATACTTGCTTCCTTCATGAAAGCGTGATTCTGGAAGGCCAGCACTGAGTCTTACTTATTGTTATTATCCTTAGAGTTTAGCATAGTGACTGGAATAAAGTTGGTGTTAAATAAATATCTATGGTGTGATTTCAAAACCACTACTACTAACTACTCCAAAAACCTAACAAGCAAGTCTACATAACAGAAGGTCAGAATATTTTAAGATATACTCTTGGATTAACATAGCATTATGTCACAGCTGTATATAAAAATCTAAATAGTCTTTGCAGCAGACTGAAAGGTCTAATTTATGGCCACTCAAAACGTGAGCACAGATATCCTACTGACATCACTGAAATACATGGTTCGTGCGTCACTGAAAGTACATATGTTTTCAATGAAAGTACAAGAAAATAATGAAAGGTACAGTCCAATGTAACAATTTAAAGGCACAGTGTTTTCAGAGTTGGTTGATGTAGCATCTCTATAAAACTATCAAAGGCCTGGATTCTTTTCAGCACTCAGCCCTCCCATACTAATTGTCTTGGTTCTCTGGCTACTTATAGTTGGTAAGATATTTGTAGCAGTTCCACAAAAGATATTTCATTTATGTGTCTTTATTTTAGGAGAAAGAATTATCATTTCCACCCTATCCCAGCAGGTTTCTGCCTATACCTTATAAGCAAAAATTAGGTCTCAGTTTTATTTCTAGCAGGGAAGATGGGCTTATAACTATTGTCCTAAATTAATAAAGGGAGAAGTATAAATGGATGCCAAGAAGTTAAACATCATTGCTAATACAAAACCAAGCATCCAAAATGTTGCCACTACTTAGGGTCTGAATCCAATACCAACACACAGGATGCTTCTTTATTAAGCATATATGTGAACATCATGAATGGAAATAGTGAACAGGGAGTTCTTATATGGTCAGTTAAAGTAGTATAATTGCAAGTAGATATATAACTTACTAAGTAATTAAAGGACCACCTCCAGTTCAATTAGAAAAAAACACAAAAGTTGATTCTAGAGGTGACAGAAATAATTTAACATAAGCAAAATATTCTGAAGCCATGAGATTACAAAGTAGAGTTATTTAATGTGATTATCTTGGTAAACAGGTCCTGAAGATGGTTTCAAAAAACATTAGCCAAATTTGTATACCTAGTAAAGGCTTTATTTTAAACAAGAAAAATATATGTCCCGTTAGCTCAGTCTTTAATATATGATATATATATATATACATATACATATATATTTTATATATGTATTCCAGCTCTAAATACATATTTTTAGAGAGGGAAGGTGGGGGAGAGAGAGAAGAAAGAATGTGGATAAACAGTTTAATATAAACATGATAAGGATATAGAAAACACACACACACCACACATATACACAAATACACACATACAAATGAATAAAATGGCAATCTATCTACTTAATAAAACAGTGTGAATAAAAGTTCTGGATATAGATAACCTACTTATAAGTTGTTTCTCAGCTCTATTATTCACTAGCAGTGTGACTTTCCTAAATAATCCTAGGTTTACTTATCAATAAAATTGTGATACTTTGCAGTTTAGGATTTTTGGGCAATTAAAGAGGAAAGTGTGTAAGTGTTCAACACAGTGACTAGCATGCTTTAAATCTCACTTGAAAATTAGCTATAATAAAAAATTACAATATTAGATGTGCAATATAGCCACCATAAAATTATAAGCAAAATTTTATTCATAAAAATTTTTAAATTGTCTATTAAAACCTTTTATTTAATCAGGTTCAATGAGCAGACCAAAACCATTGCTGCTATAGGTTTAATTTCTTTCCTTTATTCATATCTCTGTGGAAATTAAGCAGACAGATAATGTCATACAGATGAATATTAGAAGAGAAACTTGTGTTGCTTTAAGTTCTTTGCAGCTCACAGTCTACTTACAATAAAGATTTCTGAAAATGTGAATCACAGATATGACATTAGGGAAGATAGAAAACCAGAGACCTACAAGAAAACATGAAAAAGTGACATAGTATACTTAACTGTAACAATTAATTACTAGATAATTTTATCTTTCAATATTGAGGGAAAATAATAACTAAAGTCTACCCAAATTTTCTTCCTTTAAAATCTGTGGTCTTGGCATCTTGCACAAATAAGCTTAAAATATCCACACTGGGGTTGTAGAGTCCCTTGAAATATATGGAATTATTTTTGCAAACTTTGAATAGATTTTAGTTATCATTTACTGTGAAGTCAATATATTGCCATCAATAAGTATATGAGTTTGTTGAGTCATTTCTCTTTACTTTTTGATAAGCTGTATGAACCTAAAATAAAATTAGGAGGTTAAAAAATAAAAAAAAAAACATGCATTAGTGGTTTTTGTTCTCCAATGGAGTCACTGTTAAGGGGTATGCAAATCCTGCATGTTAGAGTTGACAAAGTTCATCTTCTGCCAGTACATTGCATAGTCAAGTAATACAAAAGACTGAACACATGGAAGATGCTTTGAGCTGTTTGCAAAGAATGACTCATGATAAAAAGAATTTACTTGTCTTGGATGTTACCATATTTTATTTTAATCATTTGCATAATTTTCTTATTATGCTATCTGATGTTTCCTAATACAATCATCAAGTTTACAAAATCATAAAAAAATTATTCATTACGGTATAAATGTGGGCACATACATTCTCCGTCATAGGGTTTATCTGAATTCAGCTTACATGGTTTCAGGGTTAGCAGTTACAAAGCTGTTAGCTGAAGGGGAAGCTCTAATGTACTGCAAAATTTGGACAGCACAGATATAGCTTCATAGTAGATCTAAATTTGTATTGTATGCCATCTTCAAATTGTTGAGCCTTTTTACTCAATAATCAATATTTCATCCAGCACAATAATAAAATATAGAATTATTTATGGTTATAATTAAGGTGTACTTTTTCAGTCACAAGAGGAATGAAAAAGTGACTGGAGAGGTGATGTGATTTAATGAAAAGGCCGTTGAACAAGCAGCTAAGGCTCTCAAATGAGATAATGAATGTGAAAGGCTTTGAGAAAAAGATAAAGTATTGTGCAAGCTCATAGTATTAATATTAAAAGCCTAAAATGTTCATTTCTAGTAGACCTCATGGGTTTTTTGGCTGTCTATCAGAATCACATTAAAAAGTATTCTATAAAAACAGTAATATTTGGTACCATATGAAAATCTAAGACTCATGTTTTAACATCAAACTTGGAATTTACTGCTTTTATGATATTAAAGGGTGACCCTTAATATCCGTTCATATGTATCATAGCAACTGCATTATTAAAACTAGGTATGTTCCAAAAAGGCTGTCAGAGACCATGACACACTTTGATTCAATCTCATTGGAGTAACTGCAATGTAATTGTCCCAAAGTCATCACTTTTTGATGTCTCAATAAATCTAGCTTTGATAACATGAAAATTTTTTATTTAGGAAACTCGTGGAGGAAGGAACATGACTACTTTTGCTGTAAAATGCCAAATTACACAGAAACTTCTGAGGGTCAATGAAAGCCTTAAATTAAGAAGCCAGAAGTGGTCTCTCTCCCTCTCTCTGTTTATCTCTCTCTATCTCTCCCTCTCTCTCTGTTTCTATTTCAGCTGACACGTAAATGTGTTTCAAAGAAGCATGTTTTACAATTAAAATGAATACCGATTACAATTAATATGTATTTATTTCATATCCTTTCAGATACCCTTTCCAAGTGAAGTTCAAAAATCTTCATAAAATAATCCCATTAATCTTTAAAGCATGCTTATGTGAAAAGTAGAAAGAGCAATGTTATTCATCCTTTTATAAAGTGAGAAAAATAAAGTATAAAAGATTTTAGATAAGCTATAACAATTCAGTGGGAAATCCAGACATACAAAAAAGGTTTTATAATTCTTTTTCTTTTATTTTTCTCTAATAATGGCATTTTTAATTATTTTACTTTTCTTTATTTATTAAAAGATCTTATCCCTCTCTTCTCAAGTAGAATAGGTACTCCTGGAAGGCAGGAGATATAAACTATAATTTTAAAATTATATCTCTAATGCCTATTCTAATGTGCAGAAAGCAATTAATAAATATATTTTAAATTGCATTAAATCAAGTGTGCTTTGTTTTTCATTTTAAGAGTACACACACACATACACATATATGTATAATACATATTATACATGTATATGTATATGTATACATGTATATGTATATAATATATACATATATTATACATATATGTGTTTTGTTTTTATTCAAACATCACAAGAGTCACGCAGTGAAAAGCAGGTATCTCTCCTATCTAGATATATACGCCCTGACCCAGAGGCAAATGTCTATCACTTTTTTACTTCTCTTGGATGTTACCATAGTTTATTTTAATCATGTTCATAAATTTCTTATTATGCTATCTGATGTTTCCTAATACAGTCATCAAGTTTACAAAATCATAAAAAAAGTCATTATGGTACAAATATGGGCACATGCATTCTCAGTCATAGGGTTTATCTGAATTCAGCTTACATGGTTTCAGGGTTAGCAGTTACAAAGCTCTTAGCTGAATCTATCTATCTATATAACTTCATGTAAATTAATGAACATGTGTGTCTTTGTGTTTCTATTTATTTTTGAACAATTGGAAGCAAAATGAATATACTGTTCTACATTTGTGGGTTTTTAACAACAATATTTATTGGGTAACTTTTTAAATAAACTCTTCATTTGGAAATAATTTTAAATTTACAACAAAGTAGCAAAAATAAAAAAAAATGAGGAACATTCATCTACTTTCAACCAAAATTCAGATTCTGCTCTTATAAATATTTTACCTTATTGTTTAATCATTTGTTTAATCTTTTTCTTTCTCCCTCCAGCCCCTCCCCTGGCTCTCTTTCTAAAATCATTTGAGGGAAGTTGCGTACATCATGGTCTTCTACTTCTAAATATTTATATTTTTATTTCCTAGAATAACACTTTTATTGTACATTACCACATTAAAATTATCAATATTATATTTAATATTGATATGATAATTTCAACTAATACATGTTTGCATTTCAACTTTGCCAGTTGAAAGGTTTGCATTTTCACCCCTTCAGTATGGGACTACGTCTAGAATAAGGTGTTACATTTAGTTATTTCTTTTTAGCTTTCTTTAACCTGAATTATATCAGAGCCTTTCTTTGTCTTTAATGTCATGGATAATTTTGAAGAATACAATTTCCCTACTCTCTTTTTAATAGATATTCCTCACCTTCAGTTTGTCTGATGTTCATGATTACTTTTAAATTATGCACTCCTGGCAAAAAATAATACACAGGTAATTTTGTTATCTGGGAAAAGAATCTGGGGGTACATAATATCCATCTGTACCTCACTGATAATTTGTTTTTATTATACTTTAATTTCTAGGGTACATGTGCAAAACGTGCAGGTTTGTTACATATGTTTACATGTGCCATGTTGGTGTGCTGCACCCATTAACTCGTCATTTACACCAGGTATATCTCCTAATGCTATCCCTCCCCCCTCCCCCCTCCCCACAATAGACCCTGATGTGTGATGATCCCCTTCCTGTGTCCAAGTGATCTCATTGTTCAATTCCCACATATGAGTGAGAACATGCAGTGTTTAGTTTTCTGTTCTTGCAATAGTTTGCTGAGAATGATGGTTTCCAGCTGCATCCATGTCCCTACAAAGGACACAAACTCATCCTTTTTTATGGCTGCATAGTATTCCATGGTGTATATATGCCACATTTTCTTAATCCAGTCTGTCACTGATGGACATTTGGGTTGAGTCCAAGTCTTTGCTATTGTGAATAGTGCCACAATAAACATATGTGTGCATGTGTCTTTATAGCAGCATGATTTATAATCCTTTGGGTATATACTCAGTAATGGGATAGCTGGGTCAAATGGTATTTCTAGTTCTAGATCCTTGAAGAATCACCACACTGTTTTCCACAATGGTTGAACTAGTTTACAGTCCCACCAACAGTGTAAAAGTGTTCCTATTTCTCCACATCCTCTCCAGCATCTGTTGTTTCCTGACTTTTTAAAGATTATCATTCTAACTGGTGTGAGATGGTATCTCATTATGGTTTTAATTTGCATTTCTCTGATGGCGAGTGATGATGAGCATTTTTTCATGTGTCTGTTGAAAAAAATGTCTTCTTTTGAGAAGTGTCTGTTTATATCCTTTGCCCACATTTTGATTTTTTTTTTTTTTTTTCCTTGTAAATTTGTTTAAGTTCTTCGTAGGTTCTGGATATTAGCCCTTTGTCAGATGAGTAGATTGCAAAAATTTTCTCCCATTCTGTAGGTTGCTTGTTCACTCTGATGGTAGTTTCTTTTGATGTGCAGAAGCTCTTTAGTTTAATTAGATCCCATTTGTCAATTTTGGCTTTTGTTGCCATTGCTTTTTGTGTTTTAGATATGAAGTCCTTGCCCATGCCTATGTCCTGAATGGTATTACCTAGGTTTTCTTCCAGGGTTTTTATGGTTTTAGGTCTAACATTTAAGTCTCTAATCCATCTTGAATTAATTTTCGTATAAAGAGTAAGGAAAGGATCCAGTTTCAGCTTTCTACTTATGGCTAGCCAATTTTCCCAGCAACATTTATTAAATAGGGAATCATTTCCCCATTTCTTGTTTTTCTCAGGTTTGTCAAAGATCAGATGGCTGTAGATGTGTGGTATTATTTCTGAGGGCTCTGTTCTGTTCCATTGGTCTATATCTCTGTTTTGCTACCAGTACCCTGCTGTTTTGGTTACTGTAGCCTTGTAGTATAGTTTGAAGTCAGGTAGCATGATGCCTCCAGCTTTGTTCTTTTGGCTAAGGATTGTCTTGGCAATGCGGGCTCTTTTTTGGTTCCATATGAACTTTAAAGCACTGATAATATTAATTTAAAAAATGCAATTAACTATTTTCTGGTTTTCCACAGTAATGATTATTTTTGTTCTTCCTTGCAACTAATAGGGAGTCCTTGGGAAGTCACTTTATGACTATACATGCATCATGCCCCAGAATAAAATTAGTCCCTTGATTCAGCATCCATTGGTGACTCTTTTCTGATCTGATCTTTACTACTATGGAAGCAAAACGACAATTTTCCAAGTATCTCTCCCTCTGCATTTCTAATTGGCTGTCTGAATTCTAATGTCAAAAAAGATTATCTCATCCCCCCTAATTACTATCACTTTATTATTATTATGGGCTGGTAAATTTTATTTTGTTTGACAGCTTGTAATTCATTACTGTTCCAAATTGGATTCTGACATTTTTGTAGATTGGATCATGATCCCATCCTTGAAAGTCTAGAAGGAGCAGAGTGGTCCTGCCTAAGAGGAAAAAAATAGCTGATCTCAGTAGAGAGTGCATCAGCAGCAGTTGATTTCGGTCTGGCCTCAGATACCAGACCTGTTTGACTGCTTTATGTGGGAAAGCACTTCATAAAGTGCTTCCTAAAATGCCATGTAACCTCTTCCAACCTTCATTTCAGGTGGTTAACCACATATCAAAATGCCTGGTCTCACCATGCTGGCAAGCCTTTAGCTTCATACTCACCACCTGTCTGACTTGGCCCAACAAACCACAATTCCTGAGCCTTGCCCGAGCCTGCTTTGCCAATCCAGCTCTCAAATCATCTGAGACTGGGGGAGAGGAGGACATTGAGAAAATATCACTGTGTTTACCTTTGGTAGCCTCCCAGTGTCTCAGAAGTTATCCCCACTCTACTGGCAACCTCCATCTTTTCACTATACCGTCATACTGCCCAGTTGCTTCCCTTTGCTTGGGTCTTTTCATGACTGAGGCTCTGGGAACATATTTAAGGACTTTGGAGTGATATTTAAATTCTGCCTAGGGCCTCAACCTCAAGTAGAACAAGTTCCCTTTTATGCAATTATGCAGACATTGGTTATAGAGCTGCACCCATTCAATCTAACTCCAGAGAACATGTTAGAAAAACTCCCCAGTTGCAGGATCCTGCAATGCAAAGACATGTAAAACATTCCCCTTCAGCTCACTGGCTGCAAAGCTGGATTTGGTAAACATAGATACTGCCTCAGGTTCAATCTATCTTTCCCTTGAATCTGCATCATTTCTTTTATTTAAATGGCTTCTCAGATTCCTTTATGTTGATACTTTGTCCATGTGAATAGACATGGACCCTTTAAACAAGTATCTTTTTTGCTATTTCTTCTATAGAATATTTCACATGTAATGACTTCTTTTTAACTCCTGTACTTTCTGTTTATCAGGACACATTGACTTTGGACTAAAGTTTCAAGAGCCTTTACCAATTTTATTTGATTGTCCGGGGAAGTACTTTAGAGTAGGAAAAAAAAAAAAATAGGGTATTTCAAGGCAAATAGAAAGAATACAAGAGAAGGAAAAATGGAGGAAGGGGGTTGCTGAAAACCTAGCTCTCCCATCCTAACTTACCTTTATACAATGGCATGAGTAAGGCACTAATCCCCCACTCCCCACCACATATATAATCACACACATGTACACATACAACACACACCTCCCAGTTCCTTATGGGCTCTAATGGCTCCTCAGAACTTCAGTGATGCAAGTTAAGGGAACTGACTCTAGCTACTAACAGAGCCCAAGAGATCTTTTAGATATTTTGCATTTTTAAGCACATTAACATTAAGGTGGTCCCAAGTGATAAAATCTGCAATGAGACTCTTGACTTTCCTCCTCTTTGACAATGGGTTGAAAATGAGAGTTTCTAACCGAAAATGTACTCTTTCCAAATAGTCTAATTAGTGGCAAACCCTGCAGCCATTTCTCCAGGTCTCCAAACTCAAAATGAGTACACGAGGGTACAATTTCCTTTTGAGCTCACAGGGTAGGCAGCTGGCCAACTCACCTGGCTCCAATCATCAATTTCTCTTGGTTACTGACAAATTTTTCTCAAGCAAAATTACTCTTGTTGGGTGAGCTCTGCTACTTGCAAGTTTAGGGAAATTAATAGAGTATCTCTAACAAATGATTCGGCAGTGGCAGTTGACAGTCACTTAGAGGTCTCTGAGAATGTTCTGTGATTATTCCATTTGGTAGACACACCCTGAGGTGACCCTCAATGATTCACATTCTTGTCTTATTCCCTCCCCTTGAGTGTAGGCAGAACCTGTGACTTACAGCCAATAGAACAAGGCAAATGTGATGGGTCACTCCCATGATTTTATTAGACTACATAAGATTCCATTTTAGCAGACTTAAGCAAGAGATTCTCCTGCTGGCTTTGAAGAAGCTTCACTGTTATGAAAAGGCCTGTGAAAGAGCCTCCTGGCAAGGAACTAAGGTGGCCTATAGATTCTGAGGGTGGTACCCTACTGAGCCATCAGGAAAAGAGGGACTTCCATTCTACAGCTGCAAGAAACACAATTCTGCCAAAAACTTGGTCTGAAAATGAACCCTGAACTCCAGAGATAAAAAAAAGATTAGTAGACACCTCTATTCAGCCTCTTGAGACTCATGAATAAAAGACTTATCCAAGCTGTGTCTATATTGCTGGCCCATAGAAACTGCAAGATAATGAACGTCTATTGTCTTCAGCATCTAAATTTGTGGTAATTTGTTACACGGCAATATAAAACAAATACATTTTGTTATGCAGTGAGAAGAGTCCAGGAGGAGAAAAGACTGTCCACATTAAGCCTGCCCCTGTGACTTTTAAGGCTACGGTGCTGCTGGTGGCATTTGCCATTTTTCTTACTAAGATAAAAAAGTGAATTAAGATGAAAGAAATGCAAGAGTAATGCTTATAAATACTAAGAATAGCAGCATCTTGCCTAGCTCATACCTCTGCCTACATGCACACAAGCAGTGCACATCCTATACTTTCTAGAATGCTTTGCACCGTTTCATGATCCTGGGCAGACATTTGCTAACTACCCTCTAGGCGTATTTTTACCAACTAGATTGGGAAAGAGGGTGACTGTCACAGTAGCTTGGGGGTTGTGTCAGAAACTCTCAGCATGTAAGATGTTTCTACCAACACTGTTGGGGCAGGAGACAGACGGGTATTAGTGAAGGGGTAGATTTCATCGCCACCTTCTAAAAGCAGCTTTTTCTCTCACCTCAGACCTTCTAGTTCTGGCTCTAGAACTAAGTTCTAATAGAGCACCCCAAATTAAACTCTAATAGAGAAATCCTTTCAGATTATGGCTCCCTAAAGGGATCTAAGCCTGGGGTCTCTCATCATATATTCATTTAATCAACATTTAATGAGCTTCTACTCTGCGTTAGCACTGCTGATACAGCAATGGATAAAACTTATAAAATCCCAAAAGACATAGAGCCTACAGGATAATGGGGGATACAGAGAAGGCAATGGTCAATTTAAATACATTATAGGGAAAGTAAAAATGCTGAGCACAAAAGAGGGACACCTCACCCATCAAAGAGGTTCTAGAAAGAAACCCGAAACACCGCAAGTAAAGATGAAAAGGAATTGACATAGCAGACTTCTTCAAACAGAAAGAATATGTGCCAATGCCCAGAGGTGAGTTTCAGGGAGCAGCAGAACTGAAGCATGGGATTTATGGGTGAGTAATAATAATTATAAGGTATAGCATTTATCCAGCATATACTGGGTCAGTGCAGTATTAAATGGATGGTATGCATTATCTCATTTGATCCTCAATCCCTCTGATGAGGCAACTGAGGCACAGAGAAGTTAAATTCTTTGCTCATAGTCACGACACTGGTTAAGTGGGAAGCCAGGAATTAATGCCTAGCCAACTGATTCCTAAGCCCACACTGTAATGGCCCAGTCTAAACTCAAAAAAATACACCAAATGGTGGGATCAGCCCTCTACCCTTCACCAATAGAAACACCAGCTAAACCTATGGGTACAAATCCACCAAGGTTCTACAACTCCCTGTTCTCAGACATTCTGACCAGTCCTCGAGTTCTCTTGCCAAAAACAGAGGAATAATTAGGTCTCTTCCAGTTATTGAGTCCCAGGTTAGCATGCCAGGTTTCCAGATTGAGTTTCTGCCCTTCTAGGCTTCCTGGAAATCATAATCTTGTCTTTGAGTTCAGTCTTCTTGCCTAGATTCTCCTATCAGACCTCAGACACCATATTCTGCCTCCTTTTTTGAACTTCTTTACATTTTGGCCCCATGGGCATCCTCAAATTGTTTTGGGGTCTCTATGCTTCTGTCTGGTTTCTAGGGTCTAGTCATCTTCAGTTTAGCCTGAATACAAGAGATTTCTGAATGAATATCTTTGTCACATAGAGGTGACTGTGATTTTTCCTAGGCATAGCATTGTGGCTAACTGTTCTGGTTTCAAAATCCCTTTTGATCTCAATTTCTTGGAAACCACGGTACATCCCAGTGCTCCTTCCATGTTAGCTCCTAGGGTTAGTACTCAAATCCTGTTACTTTGTTTTTCAAACTATTTTGGAAAGAGGTAGAATATAATTTTTCACCTCTCTAGATTATTCAAAAATATCTTGTCCTCTTCTATAACAAGAACAAATTAATTAAAGTGATTTCTTCTAAGTAAATCAGAAATTTCTTGAGAATAAATCTATAATCGTCATAGAGCTACCAGAATAAATAACTCAATGTGTCACCAAATTTTAAAACAAAAGTTTTCATCATTATACAGTTTTACATATTTAAATTAAAATAATTTGTATATACATACACATTATTTGCACATTCATATTTATATATTAGAATGTAGTAGTATTTTCCAATCCAACAGATTTCTAAGCTGTGTCTAAAGCATACCTTTCTCTCTTTTGGTTTCAGTTAATTTCGTCAATGTCTTAGAGTTTGGGAGCTCTTCTATTTAGCAGGCCATGAATATCTTCTAGTATCCTGCAACCTTTTAGAGGGTCTAGGTTTTCATGCCAGAGGTTTCTTTGTTTATTTGCCTACCCACTCATGAACAGTTTAACATCTATAAACATGCTTATGAATGGCTACTGAAAGAGTCATTTTAAAAGAATAAATTAACTGCTGAGTAAATGACTCCCACAATTTTCTATATTTTGGGATATATTGCTACCTTTTGTTCCAACTGTGCTTGAAATTTTTAAATGTAGCTGTATGTTCTATGAACATATAGCTTTATTTATTATAAATATGTTTTGTACAAGTTATGAAGACCAATTTACAAAGATAAATGTTACTTAATAATTCATATATCTGCCCACCAAATAAACTTTTTCCATTCCAGAAAGAGTTATTATTTGACAGTTCTGACCAGCAAGTCTTTACTCCTTTTCAGTTGGAAATTGCTTGAACATGACTTCAACACCTAAGTATCAATTTCCTCCTGGACTCCTTGCTATCTAATATCTCAAACTACTTTCTTTAAGACCACCAGTGACCTTTCCTGCAATTTAAAGTACAGTTTTCTTTGTTCTATATTTTGAGACTCTCTGCAGCCTTTCATATGATGGGACATCACATTCTCAATTACATTCTTTCTAGTTTTAGTAGCATCAATTATACCCTGGTACAACTTTTGTACAAACACACTCACATACACATTCAGTTTCTATGATGAGTCTTATCTCTTCATATCCTTCAATTATCTGTGTGTTACAAATGACCATTAGGATACCATATTTTTTATTATTCTGTGCAAAACTCAAAGGGCACAATCTGTTATCTTACTTAAATACTTACATAATTAGTTATAGGGTTACACACATATTAGTAGGAAGGAGGCTGCAGGGATGGGCACACATTTTATTTATGCTCTAAGAAAGTCCACTCAAATTTTATTTCTATGATTAACATTTAGTAGCATCTCAGTACTTTGTTGTTCCCAGGTGTAAGTACACCTTTTGCAATCTTCTGTTTACTCACAACATTTATTTACTTGACCATATTTATCTAGCTGATCTTACTCCAGACACTGGAGATTCAGTGGTGATTTAGAATAGACTCTGGTCATTACTTTCATAAAGATTACAGTCCCATGGGAAGACTAGCATTAACAATTTAATCAACCAAGAAAGCCTATAATGGAAACTTTGGAAAGGGTTAAATACTGTGTTAAGAACCTGTAATAGGGATATCTGGCCTCATAAGGAAGGTCAAGGAGGAATTCCTTAAGGCTGTGCTTCTTTAACTGAGAACTGAATAATAAATTTGAAGTAAACATGTGAAAAATGTTCAGAGGAACCTGCTAGCCAGACAAAATGGCATAAACTAAGGCTCAGTGGTGGAACTGAAGAAGAAATTATAAGAGAGATGAAAGGAAATGTTGCTGGAACACACAGACCATCATGCTGGGCTTTATGAAGCATACTAGATTTGTTATTATCCTATAAGTAATGGAAGGCCACTGAAGAGTTTTAGGTCACAAGGGAATGGAAGCGAGGTTATGGGGAAGAGAAGGGAAAGGTGTGTCATGTTCAGATTTGTATCTCCTGCATAGAGGTTTCAGAGGATTTTCTACCCTCAGCACCATCTTTTCCTTCCTAGTCTTAAGTTTTAATAGTCTAGATTTAGTTATCCTCCTTATTCAAAGGCTTTTTGATTCTGAGTCTCCTTTGTTTATTCCTCCTCCTCTTCAGTTTTAAATAGTGGAGTTCCCTAAGGCTTCTTGATAACCAATACCTACGTGTCTTATTTGCTCTTTAGTGGACATCTCAAGCATAGCATGCCTAAACTACACAAAGAAAAATAACCTATCTTCCTTCCTTCCTTCCTTCCTTCCTTCCTTCCTTCCTTCCTTCCTTCCTTCCTTCCTTCCTTCCTTCCTTCTCTCAGGCAGCCAGACATTCATTCAGCAAACTGCTGCTGAACACTTTTCTAGGCCATAGGTATTCAGAAAAGAATTAGGGAGAATCTTTGGCTTCAAGAGAGTAAAATACCCTCTATGATTTGTTACTACAACCCTGTCTGTGAATTTTTTTTTCTACTTTCCCCCAAATATTTACCTTTCTATATCTCCACCTCCCTAATGCCTCACAGTTTATCCTATTTTCTACACTCAGGACCATGTTCTCTTTCTCATGCTAAAGTTATCACTTGCACACTCTTATGCAAGATTGCTCTGAAAGTTAATATTAAAGACACAGGCAAGTGGGAAGCGGTTCCCTTCCAAGTAGATGGGCAACTGTCTTGCCTCTTCTGTCTTGCCTTTTCTGTCCTATTGCCTGTTGTGCTCTGCTATGACACACATTTTCTTGATGCAACACCACCACCATGCTTATGTAACTTCACCACCTATCAGAGTGCCTATAACACTGTAGATGGGAGAGGTCATACATAAAGCCTAATCCGTTTTGCCCTCTTTGGATACCACGTAAATATATTGGAATTTCACCATGATGAAATAAGTGAATAAACTTAGAATAAATTTCTGGGAGACAGCTTAAGAGACAGTTGTGAAACTGGCTAGTGTTAATGCTCTGTTCCCATGCTGAGGACCTCCTTCCATCTTTTCCCATTTATTTGTGTTCAGTATAAATCACATGCCACTTGAGAAAATTTTATACCAAGAAAAGAATGACAATGCTTATTGTTTTCTTTTAAAATAATTATTTAATATATAACTTTTATATAATGTTGTTCAGATAACTTAAAAAATAAGTGCAATGAATTAAGTTATTCTGTAAGAAGGGGAGTTCCTTTCCCTGGATCTTCCCACTGACCTCAGCCCAATAGTAAAGCATTTGGTCATTCAGCATCATACAGTTCCTATCCTTAGTTCATGTTTGCTTAAGTTCATAAATAGTGAATAAATACTGATTTCAGAAACTCTTTCCCAAACTCAGGTATTCCTCTCAATTATGTCACATGTGACCCACTTTTATATTCTTGAGTAATTAATCACCCCATCCAATATTATCCATTATTTAAAATAAATTAATAGATTGATATACCTAGTAAAGTTAGCGGAAACTAATGAAGTGGAATGTCTTGACCATTCCTGTTCCTTTGATGTATCAGACTGCTTTAAATAGTCCCATATAATCCTGCTTCTTATCTCTTTTAGGAAGCATTCTTCATTTTCTCAAAACCACAGTGATCCATCTCATCACAACCCTTCTAGAGTATTTAAAATTTGAATAACCTAATTTAAACATCCAGCCAAGGATTAAAGTTATGTAGTTATGACAGTTGTCCTTACTGGTTATTTACAACTAGAATCTGTTCTGATACTTTGGTGCAAATTTTTAGCTCTTCCTCACTCCTGCCTTTGCTTATGATAAGCAACTTGACCTTAACTGAACACACTGTGCTTTCTCTTCTCATTTTGACTTTGTTCTTAATGAGGTCCCTCTATCTGAAATATACTTCGCCCAACTGTACTTGAAAAGGTCTCTAATTTTGCAAAACTTAGCTAAGTGACCGCTTATTTTTAAAGATTTTCCAGATTTTTACACATAGAATAAATCACTCCTTGTGTGTGTCCCCTGAGCACTCTGTGCATATCTCTAATGTAAAACTTATCACAATGGATTGTAATTATTTATTTCCAACTTTGTGTTGACCACTAGACCATGAACCCCTGGAGAGCAGCGGTGGTGCTCTATTCACTGCTGGCATGCCATAAGTGCTCGGTAATTGAGTGGCTCAACTTTAAATAATTTGTAGAATGAGTCAGAACACTTAAAAGTGAAGGGAAAATACCTTAGGGGAATGAATAGATTTTTAAAAAATGTTTTACACATTCATGAATGCTTTGATTCTACAAGATTATAAACCATGGATAAGAATAACCTAACTTAAACATTACATTTTTTATGCTTTTCTATTTGTATCTTTCTTGAGGTAGTATTAGGTACATGTTAGATGCTTCATTAAAACAAAACAAACAAGCGACCTACACACACACACACACACACACACACACACACACAAATACAGGGTGAGAGAGAGACTGAGAGAGAGAAAAAGAGAGAGACAAAGAGATTTTTAAAATTAAGATATATTTTGCCTCTAATGAGTAGGTTAAGAATACAGAATGTCATGAATAAAGAAGAATTGACAAACTTTAACTCAATTCTATACCACTTCATCACCAATATGAGATAATGGACTGTTGAAAAGCAGAGATTGTTGATCTCCACATATATCAGACAAATAAAACTTTTATAACTCCAGGTTTGAAACTCTCATTGACATCTGAATAATCATAGAATAAAAAGTAGCAAAGTAACATAGAGTGAAAGATAAAAGGTAAAGCTATAAGACTTTCTATTTTATTATGTACTTACATGTGTATATATATATGATAACCCATATTATATCATTTAGAATTGGGAAAAGTTCCTAAAATTTATTTAATTCATTTTTTACATCTTACAATCGTTAAAATTAAAACATCAGAAATTTTATATACAGTAAATGATTAACCTATGTCTACCGATAAAATCTACAATCAGCATCTAGTTTCAAAAGTAATTAGCATGATTCGTTCCCAAAATTGTGTGTTTGTACTACACCAGAGTTTTCATGATAGTGAATAGCAATTTTTTTTTTTTTTTTTTTTTTTTGAGATGGAGTCTAGCTCTGTCGCCCAGGCTGGAGTGCAGTGGCCGGATCTCAGCTCACTGCAAGCTCCGCCTCCCGGGTTTACGCCATTCTCCTGCCTCAGCCTCCTGAGTAGCTGGGACTACAGGCACCCGCCACCGTGCCCGGCTAGTTTTTTGTATTTTTTAGTAGAGACGGGGTTTCACCGTTAGCCAGGATGGTCTCGATCTCCTGACCTCGTGATCCGCCCGTCTCGGCCTCCCAAAGTGCTGGGATTACAGGCTTGAGCCACCGCGCCCGGCCTGAATAGCAATTTTTAATGAAACTCTTGAATGAATTGAAAGAAACACCCACACAATACTAAGTAAGTCAGTAACAATGAAAATACTAAAGAGAGTCAATACTAATTGAACATTTACTATATGCAAGGCATTGTTCTCCATGCTTATAAGATCAGTTCATGAAATTTTCACAATAACCTTATGAGGTAGGATCTTTTATTTCCCCCTCCCCCTCCACTTTTTTTTTTTATTATGAAGGCATGAAGCCTGAAACGGGTGGAACAAGAAGTGGGGACCAGACTACCTGAATATAATTTGCACACAATTATTGCATATTTTTCCATGCAACAAGTGCATGCAAACAAGAAAGTGTCTTTAAAAGCATCTGCTCTTTTCTTGCTCTGCTGAGCAAAACTGTTTTCTAGCCTGATCATAGCCTCTTCTGTACTTCGAATTGAGAAAAGTTGCTGGAACTTAACTTTACACCTTGCCTCTCATCACAGCAAATTGTGTCTTTTTTTCCCCCATAGTATTGATTTTACTCAGCTCAATATTTTATCTGACTGACTGCAGTATCAATATGTATACTCAGTTTTAGGAAAAATACATTTTCCACATTGACCCAAATGTTAGGGTATATCCTTGAGAGTTTTATGGTATACTATGGCACACAGGTAGAGAGCCACTTACTTGTGAAAATTTACCTAGACAACCTTTATGCTATGCTCAGTTCCATGCCCCTGAGACCAGTATCAAACACCAAATAACTAACTCTCTGCTTTTGGCAGAATTTAGCATTGAAAAGTACTGTTGTCAGTTTATATTTTCTCATCAAAAATACTATTAAAATTAATTCGTGGATATAAGTAGTTACAAATAGCTAAATTCAAGGCCCAGTGCCTTGTAAAACTTCTTGGAAAAACATCTACTGCTTAATAGCTCTAGATTATATTTTCATTTTATGCAGTTCTAATGTGAACAAGCTTCTCTGTCTCTAACTCTGAAAGAAGCAGAAATGTCTTTATAATTTATTAACCCCTGAAAAGGGCACATTCCTTTGTCATAGCTTCAGAGGCAGAGAGAGAAAGCAGATAAAAAATCACATTCATACTTTCAATTATTGAATTCTAATTTTATTCTCTCATTCTACATACTTCAAATGGGCATTACTAAAGGGACTAAGTTCAGGGGTATTGTTTTATTATTATGCAATAGTACAAGAGTAAAATATTTTGAGCCAAATCAAGTGTGTTCAGCTAACTTTTGTTGTACAATTTATATGTATGTTCACTAGATAGATTCTTCAGTGGCTAATTAAATGATACTATCTAAAAATGGTTTATCTTCAACTGATAGGTTCTATGTACAGATTGGCTTTCTCTGAGGAGGTTGTATTTTAGGCTTTTTATTTCTTTTAAGTCACTGAGTATGTGTAAATAAGTTCAATAGGGAATAAATATCACTTTTAGTGCTATTGTCCTAGGAACTACCTTTGCTGTCTACCAAGATACTGAAAAAATTGGCCTTAAAAGGTAGATTGTCTCCAGTTTGCTTGTTCAAACACAAACTACTATCATTTGTGAGATAATAAGGTTTTTAACTAAAATAAAAAAAATCTTCATTTTTTTATTCTTTTGCTTAAACTTTAAAGAACCTTATCCAAAGTCAAACAACTGTAAATTTGGCATACTATTACCAGCAAATAATTGATTGTAAAATAGACAATAAAAATAAAGCTAGCTTGCTTGAACATACATTATAAATACAAGATAACTTTGTCCAAAAACGCTTGATACTGTTTTTGGGATCCACCACAAACTATTTTATTCTTATAATATTTCAGTGACCATATTCAGAATCAAGTATGAGTTATAAAATATTTGACAGACTTTTCACAAAACCCAAATATAATGTAAAAATCTATTTTAGATTAAAACATACCTGAGAACTTAGAGACACACAGAAACACTGGAAATGCAAATGAGTTTGTCCTTTAACTCATGTTTCCTATTTCCCATAAAGCTTTTGGTTTTAATTAGCCACACCTTAAAATATATTCTACATTTGTAGTAATTTAAAGATGAGAATTTTTCAGGTAGAAAAAAAATAATATATGCAAGAACAAGAATTGTTTTTCATTATTCAGTTATAAATGCCAAGTACCTAGAAGAGTGCCTGGCATGGAGTAGATACTCAAGAAAAGTGACTGATTAGATAGTCAGCTGTATTAAGGGAGGGAGGGAGAGAGAAAGAGAAAGAAAGTAAGAAAGAGAAATTGATTGATTTGGGGCACTGAAATTTGTAAATCTGTTTCTGGGTCCTAGCTCCTCCGTTTACTGACTTACTGACTGGGTGATCTTTGGAAACAAGTTACAAATTATCAGTTTCTGTTTCCTTAGTTGCATAATATCAATTATTTTATCACACACTAATTGTTCAGAATTAAATATATGTACACAATGTTGATAAAAAGACCTTTTAAACTTTAAAATACATAAAACATTACATTTATGTACCTAAAATATACAGCTAAATATCCAGACATTCACACAGTAAGTCCAAGTTGTCCAAGATGACATCATAGTTACTATATTTTTTGTCTTAAGCAAAAAGTTGGCCTGGAATGCCCAGAATTTCACACTGTCAAGACAAGCATAGAATTCATGATCATTCAAGTGCCTGAACTGAGAAACTAAAAAAACAAGCAGTATCGTGCATTCAATCACTACAAGAAACTAATAAAGGGGCTTACATTAAACTGAAATCTAGAATAATATTAAAACATACAAAAATAGTATTATTTTGCAATAGGTAAAAACATAATTTGAGAAGTAATTTTCAAAAGAAAAAATATATCACTCCCAGTGTATGGAGTATGCAGAGAACTTCAGAAGAGTTAATAAGAATCTTTCCATGGCTATTTTTTCCCATCTCTTCTTAATATTGGTTACATAAATCAGACAAAGAACATATGTATTTAAAAGGAAGCAGATAACACAATAGTACCTGTTACATCACACACCATTTGTTTATGTCACTCTGTACTGAGAAGCCTTCCTAGGGACTTTGTGGCATAGGAAATTGCTATGATCCCATTGATGTCCTCTCTTACATTAAAAATAATAACAAAAAAACTTCCTGTGAAATGAATGAAGTCCATTAGCCAGGTAGTTGATATCCTGTGTACTTGCGTTGCATAAAGTTGTCCAAAGGAAAAGGAGGAGATAAGCACTTAAACACACTGCAATCACCATCAACATAGTGCATTTGTGACTAGCAAGGCTAATACTGAAAGAATGAATCATACACAGAAAAAAGTACATTTAAATGTCTAGATCATTCACTAGCTGAATAAGATTTTCTTCATTGTTGACAGAATGATATAAATAGATTTTTAGAGAATTAATTATTGGGAGACAAATGCTTTTCCCTTAGCTAAGTTTAATCACCTGTGAAAATGACACAGTCAATACCACTGGGTTTTTCAACTCCACTTTAAAGTACTTAGGGAAAGAAAAAAAAAATCATTTCAAAGCAGTGACTCATTACGCTTTCAAGCTCACATTACCAAAACTTTTGGATTTCAATTTAAATTTTGAAATTCACAGAATATACTAACTTAAATTTTCCTGAGTAAAAAATTAACTCTAGATGTGTATCGGAAGCTTTTTGAGGTTTTGTTGATTATATATGGCTGTGGCTGAGACATTAAGTTCACTTGTTTAGATTTCATTAATACACATCTGACACTTTCTATAAACTTAGTTTTGTTCAGACCTGAATTGACTAAAGGAGACAATTCAAACAACAGTAATGTCTAGAGCTGCCAAACAGGACTGGGCTAGCAGAAGATACAGAGTGTGACATAGCTGAGAAACCCCTGCTGTCTTACAGCTCAATTCGAGAATCTCCAAATCCTGATTTTTAATTATCAAAATTACTAGTTTGCAAAGGCAGAAATATTCTATGTTAAAGGCAGAGTAAAAACAAATCTAAAAAGCATAAGCACATCAACGCTGGATGAAGAAGTCATTGTTCAAAAGTTTTATTACCCTAGGAGGAGTGGAGATGCTATTAAAATAAAAGAGCATGTTAAATAAAATAACAGCTAATTACACTTTTCTGTGGCTTTATTTCATAAATAACTGCATTCAACTTTAAAATAACAACCGTGTGCTACTTTCAACCATAATAATAGACAACATTTGAGGGGATACGAATATTTTTGAATTCTTCATTCGTTAGCATGTGAACATTCTCAGTCAATTGAAAGCTTTTAGTGTAGTGACTTTTCAGGTTCTCTGTCACATTCAATCACCTATCCATAGCAATTCAACAGCTCTAAATATATTCGTTTTGCTACAATATAACAAGATCCTCAGGCATAAATGTTACTATTGACAAATGATTAAATAATATAAAGTACACTTTTAGGATTTAAATATTTTCTGGCTACCTAAAAGACAGTATTTTATTTTGCACTAAAAAGCATAACAAAAATGCAATAAAAGATTTTAATATCTCTTAATTCCAAAAAGAAACCCTTACACACATTCTTAAAATTTTTCATTATTATTATTTCCTTAGATTTAAATGGTAAATATGAATGTAAAGTCTTACAACTTTATTTCAGAAGCCAGAGCCTTTGCTCACTTGGTAAATTTTGTTTTCCCTGTATAAATGCAACTTTGCAAAACTGTCCCAAAGAACTGCCATTTAACAATTAGAAACTTTGACTCATTTTAAGTCTACAGCAACACTACTTGGTTGACCATTTCTACCACTATTCTTTAATACTAATAGAAAAATATAGAGAAATGATGCAGAATGATATACATGCACATATACAGTTTCAAAAACACATCCAAAATTGTGGTCTTATAATTGCAGTTACTTTCCTTTTTCTGAAGCAAAGCTGAATTTACCTGCCATTCATTTTCTGCTGCAAATTAGTTTGTCAGGTACACGTTAGCAAGCTCTTTCTTCAATTCATTTTGCTAACTCCATAGTCCTTTAAATAATGATAAACATTCCTGAATAAAAGCTTACCAGATAGTAATCCTCTTTGACCCTTACACTACTTCGTCTGTAAGACACATCTACCTTTATTTTAAAAGAGAAGGTAAAACGGAAGAAGCCCTTACCAGAGACAGAGAAAACAATTCGTTCAGCTAGATCCAACAGTGCTCTGTGCAGCCTGGCAGCATGAGTGATCCTTGGGCCTCACACAAAAGCGAGATAATTGGCTCTCAATGAAGAGATGTAAACATCCATCATAATGGCACTGTGCTGAAACTGAACGCCACCTCAGCTGTTCTATGTACTCCGACTGGAAGATGATGTCACAAACATCAACTGGGTGTACTCTCATTGGCTTCTGTTACCTGGAATCATATCTTAACCCTAAACTGTCAGCTGCAAATTAAAATGCTCATTTCTGACTATAATTTCTGCCTTTAAAAGGAGAGTGAAAGTAATGTTGAGCTCCTGGGGGATCACAAACTGAAAATACTGCCCTATAAATATGATAAGACTGATTTACCTAATTAATTAATCAGAATTAGTGAAAACGTTATTTTTCAAATGTGTTTTGTTAAGTAACAGTGTTTACAAAAGGTATTTGACAGAATGGATATTAAAGGACAAGATGTATGTAATCATAGCATCTGGAATTTTAAATTTTGTAATTACTTTGCATTGATTTTACAGTACTAGCCCCTGAGATTTAAGAAACTCAAATTGAGAAAAATTATAATATAGTCAATTGTACAGTGAAGTTTTTAGTCAATTTTTTCAGAGCAGCCATTTGTGTTTTTAAATCTTCTAATAAAAACACAAAAACGTAAATACATTTTATTCTCTGAGTATTAAACACTATCTGCAAAGTATTGTATAATAAACTTTAAAGTATGAGATATTAAAAGCACAACATCACAAACATAATAATGTTAACTACTGGTTTTTACAAAGAGTAATTTATAAGTCACTGGAACTTCAGACAATTCCATTTCAGTAATTGAGAGCTACTCTATGAGATATTGCTGTTCTCTTTGAGCACACACGGGGTATAATTATCCATCTCTTACCTTCTACCTGACAAAAGCCCCAGATTTCTCCCTAGGCTTAAATCCAGTGGGAGAGGAGGATAATGGGCTAAGCTGGTTGCAGCAGCTTGCTGCCAGAGGGACAAAACTACAATCACCTTGAAATATACCCAAGCTTTCCCCACCGAAAGGAGCTGTCAACCGCATAACTGTGAGATGCAAGAATTACCAGAGCTATTCAGTGACCAGTTCCTTCTAAATCTAGCCCAGCCATATCCCAGGGCAAGCCCTTTGAAAGCTGTGCAACTCAGCACGCAAACAGAACAAGCACCTGGAGAAAGAGTAAGGAAATTCACTTCAACCACCTCAACTTTAGGGAAAGGAAAGCCACCAACAGTGCGCTTGCATGCCTTTATGTTATTTCATTTATTTCTGAATAATGGATTCAGGGCAAATATTTGTTGCACTCCCTCCGCATTTCCAATGACAGAAAATTATTTTTACTCAATGGCCTCAATGAGAGTTCAAAAAGTTCATAAATATAAGAAAATACACTTTCATATGTTCATATTTCCTCCCAAGTTCCGACTTTGATGATAGTCAGTTTATTTGATTACTTTGAGTAGCAAGCTAGCACGTGACGTGGGAGCAAGAGTTCTAGACTAGGGATGAAATGATTTAGGCTCCAGTTCTTGCTCCACCACTTACTATCTGTAAAAACTCTGGTAACTTAACATCTTTTATGTATAGACTGAGAATGGTAATGCTACATACAGCAAAATAATAATAATAGATATAGGGATCAGATGAGACAATTCATAGAAGCTTGCTATATAAAATAAAACATATTACATAAACATAAGATATAATTAATATTATTGCTGTTATAAAAGCAATCAAATGTGTGCACTATAAAGACACATGGAAGACTTAAAATTTAAAGGTACTTTAGTGCCCTCAAAATAATGTTATAAATATCTTAAACCCTTAAAATTTCAACTCGAAAATAATGTTGCACATTAACTTGATTTATAACACTGACACTGACTCAAGTTTTTTGTTGTTGTTGTTGAAGTTTTTAACCCTCCCAGAATAATTTGGAATTTAATCACATTAGTTGAGTGCAAGATTCTAGACTCAAGAAGACTATTTGTCAAAATGTACTTTAGGCCAATGTGAAAGACACTGTTCATTTAATTCTGCCTAAAAACATGGCAGTTTAGATGAAAATGCATATAAAAAAAGATTCATTGCCATGCAAAGCGATATAACATTGAATTACAGATCAGAAAGATGAATTTAGACAATGTGAATGTCAACTGTATTTCTGGTAGACGAATGATAAAGCTGAGATATTATAATTGCTAAGAGGATATGGCAACCAGAAAAAAAAATACACAATAAAATATAATCCTATATTGCATACATAATACAAAATTTTAACGGTATAAATTTTTAATGGCAGAGATAGAAAGCTAGCAAATTAGACCATATCCTGCTGCATGTAGAAAACATGCTGATATATAGATATATATATTCAGTTAATTTTTAAAGACAAATGTATTTTCTGGTGATTTTAGTGCACACAAATCATAACCTCTCTTATTTGTTTTGCATTTGTTTGGGTGACAGAATGCCACATAAAATGTGCCTAGAGAAATACAGCAATATAAAGATTGGGAAACTTAAATACTCCTAGTGTTTTGCAGGCATTTTCGTTTGTTTATTTATTTATTTATCTGTCAATTTCCACAAGTACCAATGCATAGGCATTTTGTATCAATAACTCACATCTTACACAAAATTTATTTATAGGTGAATAAGGTACTTAGTAAAGAATGCTGGTTATTGCTGGGCGCAGTGGCTCACGCCTGTAATCCCAGCACTTTGGGGGGCCGAGCTGGGCGGATCACAAAGTCAGGAGATCGAGACCATCCTGCCTAACATGGTGAAACCCTGTCTTTACTAAAAATACAAAAAAAAAAAAAATGCTGGTTGTTATTAAAATATGTCAATGAGATTTTTTAAGAATATAGATTTCAATGCTTAAATATTATACAAGATGGAGTCTCTAATCAATTATTTAGTAAAATTTTAAGGAAATACACTTATTACATATGAAAATAATTTCATATTTAAAATTTGAGTTGTTTAGAAATTAATAAAATTATTGGTTTATACTTTAATTCCTAGGAAAATTTATAAGGAAAAAAGATAATGTACTAGAAATATTTCATATTAATGTTGGACTAGAATAATGAATGAATCTTTATCGCATATATTAATAAGTCAATTTCAAGTTTTGTTTTTATTTATTAGGACAGAATTTATATTTTAGTTTTAAATGATTACATCTATACACCCAGGAATGTTTCAGATAAATATAGGATATAATAGTTCATATATGAATATCAGTTTTATTACTCCAAAGTATGTTTTATACATAAGGACAGAAAAATTTGTATACATATATTCTCTTACAGTGGGGAGAAATCATTAGAAAGTAATAATTAACACCAAAAGCAACGGCAGCGAAAGCCAAAATTGACAAATGGGATCTCATTAAACTAAAGAGCTTCTGCACAGCAAAAGAAACTACCATCAGAGTGAACAGGCAACCTACAGAATGGGAGAAAATTTTTGCAATCTACTCATCTGACAAAGGGCTAATATCCAGAATCTACAAAGAACTCAAACAAATATACAAGAAAAAAACAAACAACCCCATCAAAAAGTGGGCAAAGGATATGAACAGACATTTCTCAAAAGAAGACATTCATACAGCCAACAGACACATGAAAAAATGCTCATCATCACTCGCCATCAGAGAAATGCAAATCAAAACCACAATGAGATACCATCTCACACCAGTTAGAATGACAATCATTAAAAAATCAGGAAACAACAGGTGCTGGAGAAGATGTGGAGAAATAGGAACACTTTTACACTGTTGGTGGGATTGTAAACTAGTTCAACCATTATGGAAAACAGTATGGCGATTCCTCAAGGATCTGGAACTAGATGTACCATATGACCCAGCCATCCCACTACTGGGTATATATCCAAAGCATTATAAATTATTCTACTACAAAGACACATGCACACATATGTTTATTGTGGCACTATTCACAATAGCAAAGACTTGGAATCAACCCAAATGTCCATCAGTGACAGACTGGATTAAGAAAATGTGGCACATATACACCATGGAATACTATGCAGCCATAAAAAAGGATGAGTTTGCGTCCTTTGTAGGGACATGGATGCAGCTGGAAACCATCATTCTTAGCAAACTATCACAAGAACAGAAAACCAAACACCGCATGTTCTCACTCATAGGTGGGAACTGAACAATGAGATCACTTGGACTCGGGAAGGGGAACATCACACACTGGGGCCTATGATGGGGAGGGGGGAGGGGGGAGGGATTGCATTGGGGAGTTATACCTGATATAAATGATAAATTGATGGGTGCTGACGAGTTGATGGGTGCAGCACACCAACATGGCACAAGTATACATATGTAACAAACCTGCACGTTATGCTCATGTACCCTAGAACTTAAAGTATAATAAAAAAATAAAATAAAAAAAATAAAAAAAAAACTGTTTTCCAAAGTGGTAAAAAAAAAAAAAAAAGAAAGTAATAATTAGTGAAATTTATAAAACTTTTTTGTGATTCTTTAGTGGTGTTTCTTTTGGAAGAGTAGAGATACTAAATTTCAAGACCTTTCAGTAATTTTCAGAATGTCCTTTGGAAAAAAGTCTGATGATACTTGAACATCAGTCTGCATATGTATCTGGGTTACAGTCAAAAATAAGATAGTGTGTATGTGATGTGAACATTGATAATAAGACATATAACTATTTTCTACTATACTAAAATAATATTATTAAGAAATGTAACCTGATTACAAAATGTAAAAAAAAATAAATAAAAATTCTAAATATAAAAATCTTAAAACATTAAGAAACTACAAGAAAAAATAAAAGGATGGTGTCATTTCTTGAATGTTCTATTTAATATACACATGTAGAAAAGTAAAATGCTGCATATAGCTCTAATTTCATAAAGGAATAGTAACAAACACTGCATTTGAGAATGAATTTACCAACATTGTCTCATTATTTATTACATTACCCCAAATAAAATGGCCAGCTAGCATTTGTGAGTTCAGAGAATATAAAATATTTTAACTTTAATAGTGTGTAAAAGTTTAATATGGGGGAAAAACACTCTATAGACATCAATTTAAGCTTCATTCTCAGTAAATGTATATTAGTAAATTTTTTTTTTTTTTTTTTTTTTTTTTTTGCCCAGGCTGGAGTGCAGTTGTGTGATCTCGGCTCACTGCAAGCTCCGCCTCCTGGGTTCATGCCATTCTCCTGCCTCAGCCTCCCGGGTATCTGGGACCACTCGCCACCACATCTGGCTAATTTTTTGTATTTTTAGTGCAGATGGGGTTTCACCGTGTTAGCCAGGATGGTCTCGATCTCCTGACCTCATCATCTGCCCACCTCGGCCTCCCAAAGTGCTGGGATCACAGGAGTGAACTACCATGCCCGGTGTAGTAAATGTTTTCTAATATGAAGAAAATTGAATCAATAAAATTATTTTGACAAATCAAGTTGAAGATGTTTTGTAGATTAAGCCAAGTACATCACAATTTTATTGTGGTACTTACATACTATATATTTCCCAGGAGCTGAAATCATTGCAATATTTAATTGCCTGACAATTATTTCTGTTACATCAATTTTGTGGTTAAACTAATTATTTATATTATCAAAACAAATCAGCACTAGAGTCTAATTAAACTGGAGAAACCATCCTCCAATGTTTCCCAACCTACATATTAATAGGGTTTAGTTTATTACTAACTTCAGAAGGAATGAACATGTCCTACAGGTGATAATTTGATAGGCAGAACTTAAGAATTTAAATAAGTTTAAAACTGTTGTGAACATTATTATCTCCTTTTGAGCAGTTGAGCATATATAGGATTTTACTACATCTTGCAAGATTGACTGACCTACTACCTAGTTATCCACAAGATGGCAGCTCGATTTATATGGCCACCAACAACTAATACACTGGCTTATCCTTTCACATTTAACAAAACATAATATGTAAAGCATACAGGTAACTTTTGTGAATGAATGATCAGAATTAGGTAATTTTTCAGTTTATAAAGAATAAGCCATGAAAGATGGATATCTATTAAAATCTATTGAAAAGCAGGAGATTTAAAAAGTTCCTGCAGCAATTATTGAAAAAGGCAGAACTTTAAAACACTGAATTTTTACTAACACAAATTCCAACGTGTCATCCCAAATTTATTTCAGAGGTTAGCCTATTTATAATAAATTGCTTTTATTTTGTTTCTACAAAGTCTTATGTTGCTTTTACAAAATGCAAAGTTAGTCTTCAAAATAACTGTGACTATGTAGCAATGATAACTCACTGTTACAATAAGAGAGATCTAGGAATTGTATTTTCCATCTAGCAAATTCTAGATATAACTAAACCTCATAAGAATATCTATTTATTGACCTCACTTGAATTCCTTTTCTATACTTAGTCATCTGTACTCTCATTTTCTCTATGTCTGCCTTAAATCTATTATGTGGCAGCTTCAGTATATTACCTTTATTTCTGTTTTCTGTGCAGATAAAAATTCTGAAAATACTTAGAATTATTAGGCCATATCACCTTTCTTTTCTGAGATTGGATAGCCCCAAGACATTTAACTATGTTTATGTGTCAGTAAATTTTACTCTGGAGAAAGAGAAAATGATTTAGTAAGGATGAAGAAAAGTTTTCCTGCTTCTATGTTAAAGAAATACCAATTCTTAGACATGAAAGTAAGAAGCTATTGCTGTTTTAGTGATTCAGCTTCTTGTTTTTAAATGCAAAGCGAAAACATTATCTTATTAAAGAGACCCCAATTTAACATCAACGTGAGTTTATTTGACTAGGTTTCCTTTGAATGTCATGGTTAACCTTTGTAAAAAATGTAGAGATTAATGAATAGAAGGATTTATTTTTTACCCTGTTCTCTGAACGACGGTGTCTTGTGTTTTCATACTGCTCCTTAACTAAGGACACTTTACTTGCTTTCTTATATTTTGCTTCATTCTTAATATAAAATCTTACAACTCCATTTGGCACTTTTTTTCATTCACCTCACTTTTCTTGCCTTTTGTCTTATGTAACCCAAATTAGATCAAATAAAGAATGACTGACTCCATCTTGACAAGTTTGGAGCAACATTAGTCTCATAGAAACTTAAAATTGAATTCAGATCTTGATGAGGAGCATATGAACGCAACCACTTTGTGTTATACCAAAACGGGGGTTATTCATATAAAATCTGCTGTGCTCAAAACATTGCTTCAGACATGTGAATGTTTACACATGAAAGAGAGTGAAAACCAACTGAAATACTAATGATTGTGTGTTATTTCACCTTACTATACCTTTGCAGTAGAATAGTCTTCAAATCCTTCAAATACACATTACCATATAGAGAAATGGTATTATTATAATTGTAAAGGAAAAGAAAAAACATCATCATCATCATCATCATCATCATCATCATCATCACCACCAGTTGTTTGCTGACTTGGTGCTAGGCACTGTGCTGAACATTTTTCACTGGTTACTTAATTCATTTTGTTTTATTTAGTTTGCAACAAATCTATAAGATAGGTCAATGTTAAGATATTCAAAAGAGCTCTTAAGTACTACAAGCCTGTATTTTCCAACCATGTCCACTTATTTGAATCTCAACTTAAAATGTCAAAATACAGGGCCCCATCCAACTACCTGAAACAAAATATTTGAGAATGGGATGTAGGTGAGACTTTTCTATGTTACTCTCCACATGACTTTCTCTGTGGCCAGGTTTAAAAATCACTTCCCAAATCCTCAGGTATATGAGCCACATGTTTTGATGTGCAACACCAGATTTCACTAAAATAAGTAAATGCGTTATAAAAAATCTGAAATGAAAACTGTAAAGAAAGTAAAGCACAGTTTTTATGTAAAACAATAGGTCGTAAGGTATATGGAGAAAAATCCACATTACTCCATCTCACTCAGGTAAAGAGATGGGTGTCAGTGGCATGGTAAGTTCGAGCAAAAACATTAGATGGAGTCTAATCTTGCAGGAAGTCAGTAGGGACAGAGAAAAATAACATGACTAGTAGGAGGGAAACTATATGAACAGGCGCTGATTGAACATGCAGACTGTCCAGTAACATTAGGTTCTAGTACTAGGGAGTCCTATGAAAGCCAGGATGTCTACAGTTACAGTTCATCAGCCCCCATGTGAGTGAAGACTCCTCCTGCACACAAGCTAGCACAAGTAATGCCTTTTCTTAACGCAAAACATTATTGAGACTCACCCTAAATGTTCTATACTCTTCTTTTCAAAGACCTAGGATACATACAAATCCACTGACTCAGAGCATGGTACCTAAATGAATGGTGGTTACGTGGAATGAAAAGGTCACAGCATCTGTATTTGGGTAGGGATGGACCCTGTGAAAACCAACTCTATGACAGGAATAACAGATGAATGTTTCTAAAGAACTCTATGATTCCACAGAATTCTATTCATAAACCAAGCTTTGTGTCTGCCCTCTGCATTCGCTTTACATTTCAATTGTACTTGTTCAAATATATACTAGCACTGATATTTCCAGAATTAGTCATTAAGCATCATCTGTAATAAAATATAATATGTTTCTGAAGGTGTAAATGAGAATACTGTCCTTGTTATACTCTTTATAATCAAGTACATGTATCTATTAACCTGTAGATATAATTCAATAAATCTTATAAAAAGGTTTTAAATAATCGACAATTAGACAGAAACTAGTTATAGAAATCCTAAAGAATTCTAAGAGTTGTTTTCAATGTCTGGTGCTATACGTGTAACAGGTAGAGTAAGTTTACTTCTTCTTACATGTGAGGATGTTGCAATATATTTATTTTAAAATCAATTGTTTTATTTTTGTTTCATGAGAATCTGTCAACAGCAGCTGTAATTCAACTGTTCATTTAAATCTTACATTATTTCAGCCTTTTTTTCAGGACTTCCTTGTTTTCAGCAATATAGGGCTATGATAACTTTCTGTAAATTTGTTATTTTGTCAAACTTTGTTAAATAATCCTCCTTTTGATTTTGTGTAACTTTTGTTAATTTTGCTATTAGCTGATATTAGGTAATGCATCTTCCACTACACTTTACCTGCAACAATTCAGTAACAGTGTACTCCTACAACCGTAGGTCACCAAAACAGAAAATGCCTGGATGCTCCTTTAGACATTTTTTAAGTGTTTAAACTACAGTCACCCTTTCTGAACACTGTAGCCAGGCAACATAAATTAATGATCTTAGACCAGATCTTGATTGACTGTTGTCCAGGAACACATTATTCACCTTAATACATGAATTCAGCAAAAGTAAATGATTACTCTAATGGCTATGGGAACCTTATGAATTGCCAAGACAAATAACAACTAGGTACGACTGAAGCCTCTGTGAAATCACTGGCATATTTATCTTTCATCTCTGTCACTCCATGTTTGAAACTGTAGACTTGGAAAATACACTAGCTCTTTCCAGGTTAGATCAGAAAAAAAAAAAAAAAATCACTAAGTGGACACTGTGCAAATGTAGGAGATAACAAGATACTGCTTTCTTCTGCCAGAGGCTATCTGATCCTTGTATATCTGAAGGTCAAAGCCGCTTGTAGGCTAGACGGAAGATATTCCTATCTTTTCACCACTCTTGCATTCAAAATCAATTAATAAAATGCTGGTTGAAAACAAATGGCCACGCATACATCACACTTTCTTTAACTATAGACCTTACTGGAATACACAGTCTGACCTATAGGTACTGTATAACCTTCAGGTGCCTGACCAGGCTCCCAAATGTTCCCCAAATTCCACATCTCAGGATGAGCCAACTGCGGCTCTTGGGACTTTCTGATGTAGAGAGTGGAAGTGGGTTTAGAGTTCATCCTCTTTGTGAAAGGAACTACCCACTTCACCAGGCCTGCTAAATTCTTCTCATGCTCAAATAACTTACTCCTTCCTAAATACTGTCCCTAATATAGGGGTGTCTTTCACTGATTTTAAATTACTCTATTTAAAACCTATATGGTCCTCTGTTTAGTCTTGCTCTGTATAAAAACTGCCTCATGTTGCATTTCATACAAAATATGCTTACAGACCTTAAAATTAAAATCATTATATTGGACAAAAAAAAAAAAAAAAAATCCTTCTTGAGATTCCAGGGACCTCTCTCACAGGATACTTAGGGTATTGCTTCACCAGTCAAAAACCTCTGTGGCTGGCAACACTTTCTGCCTGAGTATTGCCTGTGCCTGCTGGATTCATTCTGCCCACTTGACTTGGCAGGCTGCACTCAGTTCATACTAACAGCCTGAATCTCGCACCTGCCAAGGGCAAGCCAGGTGCAGAGCGGCAAGGCGTGTATGTACAAGTGATGCAGGGTCTGGCCACTGCATATAGCCAGGCACATCAGCTACTGTGGCAGGGTGAGCAGCTCCACACACCGGCACATGTGCCAGTTCCATGCAAGGCTGTGGCTGGACCAGATGTATTTACTGCGTAAAACTTCTGCTACAGGCACTCACATCTGGATGAGGGGAGCACGGTGGTGCCCAGAAGCCTGGAGATGCAAGGAACCACAGAGCCACAAAGAGGGTGTTACAGGACTGACTAGGAGAGCCCCCAGGTCTGGACTCTGAGAAGGGCCGCAGCTCTTCTCTCCTTCTCGTCGCCTGCAATGTGGTGAGTGGGAGGGTGTATTTCAGCACTGTTTGTGTCATAGCAATTTCAGTCCCACCATTTGGTGGGTCACGAGTTCTTGTCCTGTGTCCAGGAAGAATGAGATACAAGGACAACTGCAGAGTGAGCAATGCAGAGAGGAGTTTCATTGAACGACGGAACAGCTCTCAGGAGACCCACAGTGGGTACCTCCTTTCTGTGGGCAGATCAGTCCAATGAGTTGAGGAGACCTGAAGTGGGTACCTCCTTTCTGCAGCTGGTAGTCCCCACATCTGTCTGGAGCTGGCTAAGTCTGGATTTTTCATGAGTTCAGAAAGGAGGAAGTGCATGCTGATTGGTTCATGGGCAGCCATGGGTTGGGCCCAGGAAAATCACAAGTTCTCACTCTGAGCCACGACTCCCCTTGGAATTAGCAGCCTGCTTCCAGGCTTCTGGCTGTCCCTGGCTTGAAGGTGGGGTTTCACTGGGGACCCACCCCTTTCATCCCAGGGGCCTGTCTACTTCCTGTCGCAATCAACATGCCATCTATAGCACCCGGGTTGTTTGTGTGGAGGGCTGCAAATAGGCCCACGCTGAGCCACCTTCGGCATCCACTGGTAACATCTCTCCCTAAGCTAGTTGTTGCATAACGTCCGGAAGGGGCCAAGGCAGCAGGGGTCTGGCATGTCAGCGCCTTGCCGAGCTTGCTCACACCCAGCTGGGTTGCAGCAGCACTGGGAATCCGCCTCAACTTTGCTCCGAAATAGGAGCAATCGCCAGGAGCGAGGAGGAGCAGAAACAGGCACTTCCCACCCTGCGGGGACAGGGGACTTCCCAGGCCCCAGGAGCACAGCGATGTCCCGATTCGGAGCTAGGGCTGGGCCTGGGAGCGTGGGGCTCCCACACTAACAACTCAGTAGGAGGCAGGGCTCCCACCTTTTTAGGCTGCCCCAGTCATGCCTCCTCCGCTGCAGCCAGTGTCCCTGCATTGGCTGCCCCAAATTGGCCACCACCACCATCATGTCTACCATGATTCTTTCCACAAAGGAAACAAAGTCATTTTTCTGCTATGTATAATTACTAGAGTTAATCTATTACTGGAAGGACACATATTTCTACATTGATGAAACCTATGGAGGCCCTAGCAGAATGAAATAAAAAGACTTCAGATTAAGGGGCATTGTTAAAAAATTTTAAATTACTGAGGATAAAGAGATCCTGCAAGTCTAATGTGAAAAAACAAAACAAAACAAAAATGAATCATAAAAATGTTCAGCAGTTAGACCATCACCATTTGCATGTCAGCAAATGGAGGGTGAAGGTATATAGTTTTGTTACTATATTGAAACGGTAGGAGAGACCAAGGGCAAAAATACAACATTTGGGATTTTTAAAGATAACTGAAGAATTAAATGTATGGTTTCATATGCTTTTCATATATTCAACAGATACTACATAGAATGCTTGAGGTTAAACCTTGATCCTCCGTTTGCTGAGAAATTACTTAACATTTAGGTGAGTGAATAGTTCTGCTCTCTTCTTCACCAAAATATAGAAATTCTATGACATGCAACGTACAAGGCACCTAGCATGTAGTAAATGGTCAAGAGATATTAGCTGTAATTTATATTATATTTATATCTATTTCCATATAAATCAGTTATGCAACTCAGGGTAAGTCATTTAGCAACTCAGAGAAACAGATTTGCCTCTAGTATCATGACTATTCTAAAACTCAAATTTATTATTGGATTTCTGAATTATAAATGAGTGAATTTAGGTAAAGCAGCTTCAGTATCACAAGATCCTTTCCATGGTTTTCATAACTCAGCACCATGACTAGTAACATCCTAGCCCCATATCATAAAGCATACAACACTAGATATGGAATGTCTTATTTTGTTCAAGGTTCTGAATAAAGCCCAGATTATCTATTATAAAAAACTTCTTTTTTTTCCTTTTTTTGAACAACTCTATTACAATTACAACACCTGTAATTCAAGAAAAAAAGTTGTTGAATGTGTTGAGAAAAAGCTAACCAATTCCAATGTAGGCATTTTACTATTCATTAGCATTATTTTACTACATAGATACATAATTAACAGATAAATAGGCTTTATTGCATTAGGGTACATTAAAGTTAAATCTGCTCAAAAAATGGAAGCGTAAGTTGGAGTACCAAATAAAAATTTATATCAAATACTTATTAATATGTTTGCAGAGAATTAGGTGGTAAGAGAATTAAAAACACAAAGACAAAAGAGAAACATACCCTTGTAAAAACACTTGTTGTCCACAGCTGACTCCCACCCGCCTTTTATTGTTTCAACCCCTTGCTCCCACTGAAAGTAAGCATGTATGTGTCCCTTAAAGTACTGTCTTAATTCTCAACTAGTTTCTCAGTTTACCCTGTTTAATGGCTATGTGGTTACTTAGGACCTTTTAAAATTAGAATATGATGCAGACACAGCCATACCCTGATAGCCAGAAATGGCCAGAAGCCTACTACCTTTTATTTTTGAATTTATCAAAGTTGACATTAAATAATTTACAATGCACTAGATTCCTAATAGAAAGAAACTTCCAAATCAAATTATTTGCATAGTAAGGTGTGTTTCCATAGGAAATGAAGCAGAGTTAGTTATTATCTGCATTTACTTTCTCTAGAATCGCTCCATAATTAGACCTGGATCAGAGAATAGAGTGTAAGTCAGAGATTCTTCTGTTCAATTATTGACTCTGTATTTTATGCACCATGACAAAGAGCAAGTTATTTACATTCCCTGAACAATGTTGCCTAACTTGTGATCTTTCTCAAAGGCTTCTTGAAGTTATTAAAAAGAGAAATATATTATATAAATTATTTAGATCATTATTTAGTACTTGTTAATTGGTAATTGCTCAAGGGATGAATTTTTCCTATATCACATTATATTTTTATATAATAAAAATATTTTTGAAACAGAAACAAAGCTATACATGTTTTTTTTTCCATTAAAGAGAAAGGTTTGTTCATTAAACAGCATATATAACTACTGAAATGAAGGTTTTGTTCATTAAACATCATATATAGCTACTCATAAATATTAAACAGAACCATAAAGAAGAATGGAACACATGATAAAGTAAAACTGTGTCTGAGAGAAGCAGCATCTGAAAACATTTGTGGGGCAGTTATCAGTACTTGTCTAGCACTATCTTGTGCAGAGTAGTAGCTCATTAAACATGTGTTGAATTGATTTGACATTTTAAGAATTGGTGAACCTCTGTAGTAGAACATATTTAAAAACCCAAATTGCATCAACTTCACTTCTATTCATTCAATAGACAAAAATTGAAGACCTTATATAATGCCAGTCATTGCATTAATTGCTATGATACAAACATGAATACAATTCATACTTTAGTTTCAAGGAATTCTTGGGCAAGGGAGAGCTTGAAACCTTAAATAAAATACACCAGACCAAATTTCTTACTGGTCTGTTAACATAAACGTAAGTTTACCTAGAAGGCTGAAATGTCAAATATTTCTGTTCCTCACTTGAATAAGCAAAAAAAGATCAGCAAACTATTAGAAGCAATTTCCTGAGAAAAGTAACTTTTAAGATATATAATAATGTCATGACTGATTCAGACCAATATTTTGCAACCCATGTATCCATAGTACTCTATTGATTTTCAATATGCACAACCAAGACCAAGAGGCATATCAAGGCACTCAAGTACCTTCTGAATCATCTTGAATTGATTAGGTGTAATAGAGTTCATGATTAATTGAGAGCATACCAGAAGTCTGTTGTACCTTAGGGTTTCACTCTGCCTTGCAAGGAAGTAAGAATCACAGTGAAGGGGAAGTAAGAATCACATTACAGAATGTAAATGAAGGAAACTCTTAACATCCCTCCCCCACCACATACAGCCTTGTTTAAAATCCTTCAGAAGTTCTTGTTTTTATAAGGAGGAAGGCAATCCTTTTAACCCATTTATGCCTGAGGTTGCAACTTTTTGAATTTTTGCAATCAGACCTTGGTGATGGCATTGAGCAGTAGGATATAAATAACTTCCACATGCTTAGTGTTCCAATATTAGAACAGTAGGCATAAATTTAATATAGTTTACAATGTCCTGTATGATGACCATAATCACTCTAGCCTTACCTTCCACTATCCTTCTCATCTCACTGTTGTTTTTTCCTGTTCTCCATCACAAATGACAAGTTTCAGTCCCATTTCTTCCATAATTTATTTTGCTACAGAGCATGTTTATATATCCAGACAGTTGTTTCTACCTGGAATGCTTTCTACCCATTTTTCCTTTCATATTACTCCTTATTCTAACATGTCAAACAATTTGAATCTATAAATCACTCACAATCATGTTGCATCTTTCAGCCACAGGTTCTTTGCATATGCTTTCTATTCTAAATAGTCTTCTATGCATGCCATCTTTCTCTTTATCTAGCTGTCTCTACTCATCCCAGATCAGCTATCCCTTATCAAAAAAGTCATTGTTGCCTAATTTATTAAATCAAATCTCTCTTAAGTGACCTTATATCCTGATAGCTCTCTTTTGTTGAACTTATCATTGCAATAGATTTACTTCTGTGACTTTTAAAATGTTTGTATCTTCCACTAGGTTCTTGAAAGCAGACATTCTGTCTGCTTTTGCCTACTCTCTTAGGCATATGATTCATTTTGTAGACTAAATTCATATATAGATATTCTAGTATACTACATAAAATATGCATATAAGCTTAAAAACTTTGGCATGAAATTGGCATTTATTTTTAAAATTTTCTAATTTTAAACATTCTTTGTATTTTATAAGCCCTTTAAAAGTAATTTCTACCTGAGGTCAGAATCAGAGAAAAGATAAACCATTTTAATATATTTTCTAGCACTTACTAAAATATTTTACTTATTATTTGTACTTTCAAAATTTTTGACTGACTGGACTTCCATATGGAATATTTTTCAACTTTCATCCTAGATATAGTAATGTTGACTGTAAAAACATTACAGTCTAGACTGGGAGAGTCAAATAAATATTCTAAATTTTTATTTGTATAAATTTATGGGATGATACAAGAGCAGTTTTGTTACATGCATCCATCACATAGTGGTCAGTTTAGGGCTTTTACGGTATCTATCACCCAAATACTTTACATTATACCCATTCAGTAATTTCTCCTCACCCACTCCATCCCATCCTGTCACCCTTCCGAGTCACTATTATCTATCATTACACTCTCTATGTCTATGTCTCTACATTTTTTAGTGCCCACTATGAGTGAGAATATATAATATTTGTCTTTCTGTGTCTGACTTATTTCATTTCAGATAATGTCACCCGGTTTTGTCCATGTTGCTGCAAATGTCATGATTTCATACTTTTTATGGCTGAGTAGTATTCCATTGTGTATGTATACACCAAAGTTTCTTTACCCAATCATCTATTGATGACACTTAAGTTGATTCAATGTCTTTGCTACTGTAAATAGTGCTGCAATAAGCCTATCAGTGTGGATATCTTTTTTATTCATTGATCTTTTTTCTTTTGGGGAGATACCAAAGTAGTGTGACTGCTGTATGAAATTGTAGTTATACTTTTAGTTCTTTGAGAAATCTCCATACTATTGTCCATAAAGCTTGTACTAATTTACATTCCCACCAACAGTATATGAGAGTTCCCTTTTCTCTGAATTCTTACTAAAATCTGTTTTTTTTTTTTTGTCTTTCTAATAATAGCCATTCTGACTGGAATAATGTTATATTTCATTGTGCTTTTAATTTTCATTTTTCAGATGCTTGTAATAAAATTTGAAATGCTCAACTAGTGAAGTTGAGCATTTTTTTCATATATCTATTGGTCATCTGTATGTCTTCTTTTAAGAAGTGTCTATTAATGTCTTTTGCCCACTTTTTAATTGGATTATTTGTTCTGGGGGGGGTTGTTGTTGGGTTATTTGAGTTCTTTCTAAATCCTGGATCTTAGTCCCCCGTCAAATGCATGGTTTGCAAATATTTTCTCCCTTTCAACAGGTTATCAGCTCTCTCTGTTGATTGTTTTTCTTTGCTGCACAGAAGCTTTTTAGTTTAAGTTCCATTTGTCTATTTTTGTTGCCTGTACTTTTGAGATCTTAGTCATAAATTATTTGCCTAGGCCAATATTCAAATGAGTTGTTCCTAGGTTTCCTTCTAGTATTTTTATAGTTTCAAGTCTTATGTTTATGTCTTCGATACATTTTTAATTTATTTTTGTATATGGTGAGAGATAGGGGATAGGGACTCTGTTTTGTTCGTTTGTTTTTATTGTTTGTTTGTTTGTTTGTTTTTGAGACAGAACCTCTCTCTGTCGCCCAGCCTGGAGTGCAATGGTATGATCTCCGCTCAATGCAACCTCTGCCTCCCAGGTTCAAGTGATTCTCTTGCTTCAGCCTCCCAAGTAGCTGGGATTACGGGCATGCGCCACCACGCCCGGCTAATTTTTGTATTTTTACTAGAGACGGGGTTTTGCCACGTTGGCCAGGCGGGTCTCGAATTCCCGATCTCGGGTGATCCACCGACTTCGGCCTCCCAAAGTGCTGAGATTACAGGTGTGAGCCACCGGGCCTGACACAGCGGCCCGGTTTTGATTGCAGCAGAGGCCTGTCTGGAGCTGCCACTGCGAAGACGCCAGCTGCAGCGAGGGAGGCAGGGCTAGCGCTGCGCACTCCACAAAGCCAAGGGAAGCAAGGAAGAGGTGGAAGTCCCGCCCCCTTCCGAGTTGGCTGCGCAGGAGCCTCTTGCTCCCAAGTGAAGCTGCAGCCACCCAGCTGCGTGTGCGGACCCGGGCATTTCTGTGCGCTGGGGGTCCAGGAGCAGGTGCCCCGCCCCCTGAGGTGCAGCTACAGCCACCCGAGCCATGGCTACGGACCCGGGCATCTCTGCACTCTCCGCGGCCCGGGAAGCAGCCCCCTGCCCCAGCAGGCTCAGAAGTGCCTGCTCTCACTGCCTGGCCTCTCCCGGCGCCCTCACAGATCTGCGAGCAAAGCTGAGGCCGAGCCCAAGTGCTGTCACAAACCCAGTGGACTTTGCCCACTCTTGGGGCAGTGCTGACACATCAGGCCCCTGCCGCCTCAGCCCCTTCTGGACTTTGGGCACTGGCAGGCACGGGCTGTGACACCCTCTCTGGGGCTCTGCGCTGCCAGGCATCTACAATCTTCTGGGCGCTACTGCGTTCCCTCGTGCCAGCCATTGAAGCTGCTTGCAGTAAGCCTGATCTAACCGCAGCCTCGCAGGGAGCCGGCACCCGTGCGGGCACCTGGAGCAGCCCAATCCCCTACCCGCAGCCGGCATGCCTGGTTGTGCTCAGTGGCCAGACTCCACTTCGCTCCCTCACACATTCCTCACTGCTCCACGTCTGGCTCACCCATGTCAGGTGTGACACCGAGGCCAGTAGCGCGAGCCAAGCCCAGCCCGCCAGGCCAAAATACGAGCCCAGCAGGCTCCAGCAAAACTCAGGTAAAGGCGTCACCAGCCACAGAGGTTTCCAGCTGGCGAAGGGATACCTCAAGGATCCTTTGCCTGACTTTTCTCAGGCAAGTTTCATTTTTCTGCATGTGGCCATTCAATCTTCCCACCATCGTTTATTGAAAAGAGTGTCCTTTCCCCAATGCGCATTTTTGTTTACTTTGTCAAATATCAGTTGGCTATAAGTATGTGACTTTATTTCTGGGTTCTCTATTCTGTTCCATTGATTTAAGTGCCTATTGTTTATACCAGTACCGCGTTATTCTGGTTACCATAGCCTTGTAATAAAATTGGAAGTCAGGCAATGTGATGCCTCCAGCTTTTTTCCTTTTGCTTAGGATCACTTTAGTCATTCAGGCTCTTTTTGGCTTCATATACATGTTAGGTTTGCTTTATCTAATTCTGTGAAAAATGGCATTGGTATTTTGATATAGATTTCACTGAATCTGCAGATTCAATGAAAGTATGGTCATTTTAATGATATTTATGTTTCCAGTTCATAAGCATGGTAATTTTTTTTGTGTGTCATCTACAATTTCTTTCATCAGTGTTTCACCAAAGTAAAGATGTTTTACTTCCTTGGTTACATATATTCTTAGGTATTTATATTTATTTTTGTAGCTATTGTAAATGAGATTGCCTTCTTGATTTGGTTCTAAGCTAAATTGTTGGTGTATAGAAATACTACTGATTTTTGTATGCTTTTTTGTATCCTTCGAGTTTACTGAATTCATTTATTAAATTTAAGAGCTTTTTCTAGAATTTTTAGGTTTTTCTACCTGTAAGATTATATCTTAAACAGGCAAAGATGACTTGCTCTTTTCCAGTTTGTATACATTTTATTTCTTTCTCTTGCCTTGTTACTCTGGCTAGGACTTCTAATACTGTGTTGAATAGGAGTGGTGAAAGTGGGCACTCTTGTCTTGATCCAGTTCTTAGGGGAAGTGCTTTCAACTTTTCCCCATTCCGTATGATATTGGCTATGGGTTTGTCATATATGACCTTTATTATTTTGTGGTATGTTCCTTCAATACCTAGTTAAATGAAGGTTTTACTATGAAAAGATGTTGAATATTATCAAGTGCTTTTTTTTGCATCTATTGAGATGATCATAGGGTTTTTGTCCTTCATTCTGTTTATGTACTGTATCACATTTACTGGTCAGCATATGTTTAATCATCTTTGCATCCCTAGTGTAAAACCCACTTGATTGTAGTGTATTATCTTTTTGATATGCTGTTGTATTTGGTTTGCTAGTATTGTGTTGAGAATTTTGTGTCTATGATTATAAGGGATATTGTTCTGGAGTGTTGTTGTTGTTGTTATTGTGTCCTTGTCTGGTTTTGTTATCAGGCTGATAATGGCCTCCTAGAATGAGTTAGAAAAAAATTCCCTCTTCTTCAATTTTTGAACAGTAGAAGGATTGTTATTAGTTCTTCATACCTTTGGTAGAATTTGGCTGTAAATCCATCAGGCCCTGGGATTTTCTTTGTTGAAAGATTTTTTTTTTTATTGTTATTACTGACTCAATCTTGCTGCTTTTTATTGGCCTGCTCGGGCTTTTAAATTTTTTCTTGGTTCAATCTTGGGAAGTTGCATGTTTCCAGGAATTTATCTATTTCCTTTAGTCTTTTTAGTTTGTGAGTATATAGTTGTTCATAATATTCTCTAATGGTCTTTTGTATTTCATATCTCCTTTTTCACTTTTGATTCTACTTTTATTGTCTCCTGTCTTATTGGTTAGTTTATCAATTTTGTTTGTCTACTCAAATAATCTCGTTTTATTTTATCTTTTGTAATTTTTTGTTGGTCTTTTTTCATTTAGATCTTCTCTGATTTTGTTATTTCTTTTCTTCTGCAGTTTTGGTTTGTTTCTGCTTTTCTAGTCTCTTCAAGTGTATTATTAGATTGTTAATTTGTAATCTTTCTACTTTTTTAATGTAGACATTTAAGCTATAAACTTCTCTCTTAGCACTGCTTTGCTGTATCTCACAGGTTTTGGTAGGCTGTGTTTCTATGCTGAGGGAATTCATCATCACTAGACAGGACCTACAAGCAACATTCAAAGGTGTCTTAAACTTGGAAGTGAAAGGTAGATGTTCACCATCATGAAGACACATGAAAGTATACAGATCACTAGTAAAGCAGTTACACAAAAGAAGAGGAGAAAGGGATCAAGTGGCGCCACTATAAAATTCTACCAAGACACAAAAACAGACAGAAAGAAACAAAGAATTTATAAATTTTAAATAACATTTAGATTTATTAAATCTATATAGTTCAGAGCTGTCTTTTTAATTCACAGCTGTTCTTTCAAATATTTTTATATGCACTAGACTGTAGTAATTCAATAAAGGGGGGAATAAATAAACCATAAAGAGAATGGAAACTTATAAAAATATCTAAAGTCGTTACAAGCTAGTAAGTAGGCCTAGACTGGAAAACCATTGATTAAATGCAGAGCAAAGATGAACATACTTTTAAAGTAAAAATTTAGACTTCTCTTGCTTTGGGAAAGAAGTATTGTTAAGATCTTAGGGCCGGGCGCGGTGGCTCAAGCCTGTAATCCCAGCACTTTGGGAGGCCGAGACGGGCGGATCACGAGGTCAGGAGATCGAGACCATCCTGGCTAACATGGTGAAACCCCGTCTCTACTAAAAAAAATACAAAAAAAAATAGCCGGGCGAGGTGGCGGGCGCCTGTAGTCCCAGCTACTCGGGAGGCTGAGGCGGGAGAATGGCGTAAACCCGGGAGGCGGAGCTTGCAGTGAGCTGAGATCGGGCCACTGCACTCCAGCCCGGGCGACAGAGCGAGACTCCGTCTCAACAAAAAAAAAAAAAAAAAAAAAAAAAAAAAAAAAAAAAAAAAAAAACAGATTTTCACTTATAATATGGAATTCATAGAATTATGTAGACATATCGATTGCAAACAAACAATGCAGTTCCTAAATAACTCTAATGTAAATTTTCTTACCGAAATATGACTAAGATAGTGGCAGTAGGACAGAAATAGGTTTTGGTGGCATTAGAATATGTTGAAACTCACAGAGACATCCCCAGATTACTGGTGTGAAGCTGGCTTTGAATTAACAAGGGATCTCATTAGAGAAGATGCTTAGAAAGATGATTGTGTATGTCAGCCTTGAATTATAAGTTCTTTTAAGCCATAAGGAGAATGCTTTCATTAGTCTTACAGATTTATGGAGTTGTACAGCTACTGATGGCCTTAGAAATTATTGATCTCACCATCTCATTCAGCCTACAAATTTTACAGATGTGAAAAATGAAATTTTTAGTCAACTAGCCCAAAGTCTTTTAGCTAAAGACATGCTTAATTGAAAGCCAGAATTTGGACTCTGGCTGTCAGCTCCCCATCTCTTTGTTCCATACTTTTCATTGTATTAATATATTCAACTGGCCCATCACAAAAGACTTACTAGGTCAAAATTTTGCCCATATAGATTAAAAAACATTGAAAAATACATGATACATAAAGGATTTTTTTTTTCTTCATCTTCTTTACTTCAGTAAATGTATATTGAGATCTATTTTTTCCCTTTTAAACCTACTCTCTACCACACTTTTAGGGACTCACAGATTTTTGAAGGGTCCATTAAAAACATTAGTAAAGAGAAGATACAACCTTAATAAAATATTTTGTTGTACTTATTTAATTGGCTTATTGCTGAAACAAAAGGATATCAACCATATATATACACACATATATATACACACACACATATATACATACACACACACATATATACATACACACATATATATACACATACATATATATATACACACACACACACACATGTATTTTTGGGCTCTACCAACAAAAATTTCATTTTTATTGTTTATTTCAGTTTTTATCAATAAATATTATTATTCTGAAAGAAAGTGGCACTTTTTTTCTTCTTAGCAATATGCATATACATTTAAAATAAAAAAGAAAGGGATTTTTGTGTGTGTGTGCCTGAAAAACAAGTAGAGAAGATATTACAGTACCCCTCTCAAACACCATCAACCCACCCTCACACACATACACATCTCATTTGCCTTTTGTATATATTCTTTCATACCTACATATATATATATATATATATATTCTTTTCTTTTAATTCTCACACTATGTGGAGTTTTCACTAACCTCATTATATTTTATTTAATTGTTGTGAGCTCCTCATATGCCTTCAACAGATATTTATGAGTTCTTTAAAAAATTGTAGAAGACAAAGTTGTTATAATTATATCTATTTGGAAATAACCTGCTTAAGTGTTTTATATCATCAAGTCACTTAGAATATCTTTAGATAGGTCTTACCTCATCTACATATTAGTCTTATAATACTGAGACTTGGGCTCATTTCTACTTATTTCCAAGAAATATTTCAGTGAAATTTATTTTTTTTTCTTTTGGTCATTTATATAAGTGTAGTTCTGATCCTTAATTCTATTAACATTTCTTGACAGTAGTCAAGAAAATTTCAATTTAACTACAGTCATAAAATGTGATTGTTAGTATATTCCAGTCCTGTGGTACTTAGGACAAAGACAGTTTTACAGTGTTAACTCAATTATAAACTCTTCAAATCAGTTTTTTTTTTTTTTTTCCTGGTTGCCAGGTGTAGAAGAGATCTCCAGTATTTTTCACTTTCTCCTCATTTTTCTTCTCAGAGAAACTGCCTCGAAATGGCAATATCTTCTTTGTGCTTAATGACCCTAACTTCATGAAGACTCATTGGCATATAGGTGAGCACTTGAATATTTAAATTAAGAGATTATGAGATTTAGACTATATTAATGGAGGAAAGAATGCATAAAATGTCAATATAGTTATTTTGTTGATATTTTTGATGGCACCCTGGTTCCCAATCTCCTTGAAAATGTTACTTGATTCTTCTTGTATTTCCCATATGAATTGTACTTTTTTATTGTGTAAAATATATATAACATAAAGTTTATTATTTTAAACCATTTTAGTTGTACAAGTCAGTGTTATTAAGTATATTCATGCTGTTGTACAACCATCACCATCATTCTTCTCTAGCACTTGCATCTCCTGTAGTGAATCTCTGTTTTTGTTTTGTTTTGTTTTTCTTTTGAGATAGAGTCTTACTCTGTCCTCCAGGCTGGAGTGCAGTGGCATGATCTCAGCTCACTGCAAGCTCTGCTTCCTGGGTTCAAGTGATTCTCTGGCCTCAGCCTCCCAAGTAGCTGGGATTACAGGTGCACACCACCACGTCCAGCTAATTTTTGGCACTTTTTTAGTAGAGACGGGGTTTCATCTCTACTAAAAAATGTTGATTAGGCTGGTCTTGAACTCCTGACCTTGTGATCCGCCCGCCTAGGCCTCCCAAAGTGCTGGGATTACAGGCGTGAACCACCAAGCTCTGCCCACAGTGGAACTCTGTATCATTAAACAATAACTCCCCATACCTTTCTCCTTCCAGCCCTTAGCAACCACATTTCTATTTTCTTTCTCTATGAATTTGACTACTGTAGGAATTTCATATAATTAAAATCATACAATGTTTGTTCAGTTTTGTCTGGTTTATTTTACTTACCATATTTTTTTCAAGTTTCATCCATGTTGTGGCATGTGTTAGATTTTCACTTATTTCTAAATTCAGTGTAATCCCTATCAAAATATCAACATCATTCTTCACAAAATTAGCAAAAACAATTTAAAAATTTATATGTAACCAAAAAGGAAAAGTGCAAATAGCGAAAGCAATCCTGAGCTGAAAGGGCAAAGCTGAAGGCATCACATCACACTACCTGACTTCAAAATACATTACAAGGGTATAGTAAACGACATAGTATTGGTAAAGATACACACATGGAACAATGAAACAGAATTTACAAAGCAGAAAAAAAGAGCGAAGTATTTATAAGTAACTAATCTTCAAAAAAGATGACAAGAGCTTACATTGAGGAAAGACAACCCTCTTCAATAAATGGTCCTGGAAAAATTGGATAGCCAAATGCAGACGAATAAAACTGGAACGCTATCTTCCACACAAGCAACAATTAACTTACAACAAATTAAAGATTTAAATGTAAGACAAAGAAAATACAAAAAATACTAAAATAAAACATGGGAAAAACTATTTTGGACATTTGCCTAGGCAAAAAAATTTATGAAGACCTCAAAAGCACAAGCAACAAAAACAAAAACAGACAAGTGGGGCTATATTAAACTAAACAGCTTCTGCACAGCAGAGGAAACAACAGAGTGAAGACAAAAGCTGTTGAATGAGAGAAAATATTTGCAAACTCTCTATCCAACAGGGGCCTAATGTCAAGAATATAAAAGGAACAGTTTCAGAATGAATGGTACCAGCTCTTCCTTGTACCTCTGGTAGAATTCGGCTGTGAATCCATCTGGTCCTGGACTTTTTTTGGTTGGCAGGCTATTAATTATTGCCTCAATTTCAGAGCCTGCTATTGGTCTATTCAGGGATTCAGCTTCTTCCTGGTTTACTGGGAGAGTGTAAGTGTCCAGGAAATTATCCTTGTCTTCTAGATTTTCTAGTTTATTTGCGTAGAGGTGTTTATAGTATTCTCTGATGGTAGTTTGTATTTCTGTGGGGTCGGTGGTGATATCCTCTTTATCATTTTTAATTTCGTCTATTTGATTCTTCTCTCTTTTCTTCTTTATTAGTCTTGCTAGC
>NW_012120032.1:577581-598432 GCF_000951035.1 Colobus angolensis palliatus | reverse complement strand
AATAAAAAAAAAAGAATCCATCTGCTAAGAGCCAAAAAAAATAAAAAATAAAAAAAAAAAAAAGAATATAAAAGGAACTCAAACAACAGGAAAAGACCAACTAATTACAAATAGTCCTATACAAGAGTGGGCAAAGGACATGAATATGGTATTTCTCAAAAGAAGACACAAATGGCCACAGGTGTATTAAAATGATCAATCAATATCACTAATCATTACTGATTAAGTTGAAAGCACAATAAGCTACCATTTATACCTGTCAAAATGACTATTATTAAAAAGACAACAGATGTTGATGATGATGTGGAAAAAAGGGAACACTTACATATTGTTGGTGGGGATGCAAACTATTAAAACCACTATGTAAAACACTATAGAGATTTTCCAAAAAACTGAAAATAGTATTGCCATTTGATCCAGTAATCTCATTATGTGGGTATCTTTCTGAACAACAAAGAATCATATGTCCAAGGGAAACCTGCACTTGCATGTTTATTGCAGCACTATCCACAATAGCAAATATCTGGAACCAATTAGAGTTCATCAATAGATGATGGTGTAGAGGATATTTGGTATATATATACCATGGACTATTATTCAGTCATTAGAAAAGAATAAAATCCTGTCATTTGCAGCAACAAGGATAGAACTGGGAAGTCTTAAGTGAAATAAATCAGGCACAAATTGGCAAACATCACATGTTCTCACTTATATGTGAGATTAAAAATATTTGATCACGTAGAGATAGACAATGAAACTAAGGAAAATGGGAAAGATGAGTCAAGGAAGGGAGGAGGATGAAGAGAACTGGTTAAAGGGTATAAACATACAGCAAGATAGAAGGACTAAATTCAATATTTATAGTAGAGTAGGGTAACTATACTTAACAAAATATATTGGGGCTCATGTTATGAATATCCTAAATACATTGACTTGATCACTATGCATTATATACCTGTAACACAATTTCCCATGTATCCCATAAATTTGTGTAAATAATTATTTATTTATTCTTCTGACTGAATAATACCTCATGGTCTATACAGACTACATATTGTCTATTTATCCATAAATGGACATTTAGATTGTTTCCACATTTTGGTTAGTGTGAATGGTGCTGTTATGAACATTGGTATACAGATATCTGTTTGAGCCTATGCTTTCAATACTTTGGCTATGTTACTGGAAGTAGAATTGTTTATTTTTTTAAAGAAACCATAATACAATATTGTTAAGATTTGTATTATTTTAAAAAGATGTTCATTCACCTAGGATACCTGAGAGAGAGCTCTTTTTTTTCTTTCTAAACAATCCCTAACTAAAAACTAATGCAATAATGATATCTAAAATAAATCTCTTCCAGGTGCAGCTCATGCCTATAGTTCCACTACTTTGGGAGGCTGAGGTGGGCAGATTGCTTGAGCTCAGGAGTTGGAAACCAGCCTGGGCAACATGGTGAATCCCCAATTCTACAAAGAAATACAAAAACCAGTCAGGTGTGGTGGCATGCGCCTGTGGCCCCAGTTACTCAGGAGGCTGCACTGGGAGGGTCACAGTGAGCCTGGGAGGTCGAAGCTACAATGAGCAGTGATCATGCCACCACACTCCAGCCTGAGTGACAAAGTGAGGCCCTGTCTCAAATAAATAAATTAATTAAATAAATTAAATATCTGCATTCACTGTACAGATGGCAGACAGAGGACCTGATCTTAGGTTTACCTGACAATGACCCTCTACATCATAAACAGCAACATAGCTCTTCTTTAATATTAATGACATGTCCATTCATCATTTCCTGTTTTCTTAGAATAGAAAAAAAAAAAAAATAGGAGACTTTTTGGAGTCCTCTAAACTGGAGATATTAGTGGTGTAGATAGCATGTTAGCAAGTAGGATGGAGAAATATTTGGAAAACAAGAGATGGCAAGATAAGTTTCCTGGAGGAAGCATGGATGTTGATTAAAGAAACAAATTTTTGAGGTTAAATTACTGGCTTACAATTCTGACTTCATCATTTACCAACTGTGTGATCTTGGGCAAGTTATTTAATTTTCCTGTTTATAATTTTATAAAATGAGACTAGTAATAATATTTATTTCTTTAGTACTTTATAAGAATTAAATAAATTGAAAGACAAGACTCTAAGACTAATGGAACATAAGAAAAAATATAGACATATTTGTTAAATATATTTAGAGGAGAAAGATATAAATATTGTTTCCCAAGTTAATGGCAAAATGAATGTTACTATTTATTATGATAAAAACCAACAAAAATGAATATATTCAGGAAGCATGTTTAATTTTAAATCTGCATGCAACATACATAATCTTTAAGTGAAAATCAGACTGTACAACTATGAAACTGAGAGATAAGAGATGAGACTTGGAGTCACAATGTGGAAATTCATCAGTGTACAGATTATATACGAAAACATAGGGTCAGTATATAAATAAAATGAGGGTCTTGTAGTGAGACCCCAGTAATCTACAAAACTTAAGCGATTTGCCAGTGTATAGATTGCATATGATAACACAGAGTGAGTATATAAGTGAGAAGAGGGCCTAGTAATAAAACCCCAATAATTCAACATATCATGAAACCACAAATAGTTTTAATCTAACAGAAACTTTATGCAGCTCTGAAGCTCAAAAACTTTAATGGTACTTGCACCTTGTATTAGACTGTTCTGGCATTACCATAAAAAAAATACCATGTAATTTATAAAGAAAAGAAGCTTAACTGGCTGACAGTTCCACAGGTGGCACAAAGAGCATAATGCTGGCAACTGCTCAGCTCCTGGGGATGCCTCAGGAAAATTACAATTGTGGCAGATAATTTGTAGGCTCCCCTAAGGGGCAGCACTTGTCTTACACAGCAGGAGCAGGAGCAACAAAAAGTGAGGGAAGAGGTGCTATACACTTTTAAATAACCAGATCTCATGACAAGCCACTCATTATCGGGAGAACAGCACCAACCGGATGGTGCTAAACTATGAATGAGAATCACCCCCAAGATCCAATCACTTCCTACCCGGTTCCACTTCCAACATTCGAGATTACAATTTGACATGAGATTTGGTTGGGGACACATATCCAATCTATATCACACTCAAAGACACTCTAGTCTTCAAAAAGTGGATATCATCTAAATAACCATACAATTATGTATATATAGTAGAGTATACAGTTATATATGTTTCCCATAAATAAAACTGGCATTGTGCTGGAGATTAGATTTTTAAAAATATGAATACGTGTCAATATAATGTAAAGCAATAGAGGTAATCTTCATCAATTTATAGAACAAACTCTTGAAAGTAAATTTGACTGTTGAGTTTTGCAACAGATAATAATGTTAAAAAATGACTGCTAGACAGACAATAAGCAAGAACTCCTGGGCAGATTTACAGATGGAATGTTCCATAATTAAGTTTTCATGGGCCGTATGAAAAGCAAAAATAGTATTTAATAGACGAATGTTTAGCCGTCCTCTGTCCACATTATATACCCAGGTTTGCTGGAGTCATTCTGTTACATTAAGGTGAAACATAATACTGGGATCAGTTGTTTGCCTCCAGACTTGCCATGGCAGAATTCATAAACAGATTTGAAAGTCAATTTTTGCCTAAGAGTTAACACCATTCTGTGAAAGGAAGAATGTGAGAAAAGTGAACATTTACAGAATAACAAAAGCTCTTCTTGCAGAAAAGCTTCGTGTCATCAGACTGCAAAGAGTGGCTGAAGCGTAGTCGAATATACGGTAAGGGGCCCACAGACATTTTAGCATGGCCACTCGGGTTTTGGGAACCTGAAGTTGTTTCAAAAAGTAGATAAGGTTGCTCAAGGAAAACAAAGCTAACCTACAGTCAACAGTTCATTTATCTTGATTTCATTTAATACGACACGATATATGCCATTCAGAACAAGTATCAAATGTCACTTGAAAATTAAATGACAACATGAAATTTCACAAATCATCAGATGGATAATACTATCACAAATCAATCTGATAATATTAAAGAGAGTAGATAACATAATGATTAAGAATAAGAGTTCTGGCCGGGCACAGTAATCCCAGCACTTTGGGAGGTCGAGGCGGGCGGATCACAAGGTCAGGAGATCGAGACCATCCTGGCTAACTCGGTGAAACCCCGTCTCTACTAAAAATACAAAAAATTAGCCGGGCGTGGTGGTGGGCAGCTGTAGTCCCAGCTACTCGGGAGGCTGAGGCAGGAGAATGGCGTGAACTCGGGAGGCGGAGCTTGCAGTGAGCCACTGCACACTCCAGCCTGGGTGACAGAGCAAGACTCTGTCTCAAAAAAAAAAAAAAAAAAAAAAAAAAAGAATAAGAGTTCTGGAGTCATTCAGATAAAGATTCCTTTTCTCAATCTCTCAACTCACTGTGATCTCATGTGGTCTCATTTATCCTTCTAAACTTGTGTCCTCTGTTTCATAGAGCCTATGTCATAAGGATTTTATGAAGGTAGATGAAAGAATTAATGTTAAGCAATCAGCATAATGTCCAGCTGTTGTAGTCAGATCATGACTCCCAAAGTTGTCCATGTCTTAATCCCTGGAACCTGAGAATATGTTACCTTACTTGGCAAAAGAAAAGTTGCAAATATGATTAAGTCAAAGCTCTTGAAAGGGAGAGATCATATGAATGAACCCAATGTAGTGACAAACATGTTGATAAAAGGGATAAAGAAAAGCCAGAGTCAGAGAAGGAGATTTGAAGATTAAAGCAGAAGGTGGAGTGATGCAAGACCATTTGTCAAATAATTCAGGAAGCTTCAAGGAGCTGGGAAAGACAAGCATTCTCTCCTAGAATCTCTAGAAGGAACACAGCAGTACTGACCTGTTTTAGATTTCTAACCTCCAAAACTGTAAGAAAATAAATTTGTGTAGTTTTAAGCCATTAAGTTTGTAGTGACTTTTTACAACAAGAATAGGAAATTAATATACTAACATAATTACTTAAATTTAGCTATTATTATTGAAAAAGATATAGTGCTTTACAAGATGAGAAATCTATTTTTCAGTTTTTAATTTTGTAGGTATATGGTGTCTATATTTAATGAGGTACACGAGATATTTTGATGTAGGCATATGATGTGTAATAATCACAGCAGGGTAAATGGGATATCCATCACCTCAAGTAATTTACCCTTTATGTTACAAACAATCCAATTACACTGTTTTATATTTTAAAATATACAATTAGGTTGTTATTTACTATGGTCTCCCTGTTATGGTATCAAATAGTAGAAAGCATTCATTCTTTCTCTTTTTTTTTGTACTCATTAACCATACTCAATCCCCTACTTCAACACTTGCACTGCCTTTCTCAACTTCTGGTAACCATCCTTCTACTTTCTATCTCCATGAGTTCAATCATTTTAATTTTTACCTCCTACAAATGAGTGAGAATGTGTAAAGTGTGTCTTTCTGTTTCTGGCTTATTTTATTTAACATAATGACCTCCAGTTCCATCCATGCTGTTGCAAATGACAGAATCTCATTCTTGCATATGGCTAAATGGCACTCCATTGTGTATACATACTACGTGTTCTTTATCCATTTGTCTGTTGATGGACATTTAGCTTGCTTCCAAATCTTGGCTATTATAAATAGTGCTGCAATAAACATGGGAGTGCATATCTCTTAAATATACTGATTTCCTTTCTTTTGGGTGCATACCCAACAGTAGCATTGCTGGATCATATGGTAGCTCTATTTTCAGTTTTTTGAAGAACCTCAAAACTATTATCCCTAGTGGTTGTACTAATTTATATTCCTGCAAACAATGTATGAGAGTTCCCTTTCTCTATATCCTCTCTAGCATTTCTGGTTGCCTGTCATTTTAACTGGAGTAAGATGTTATCTCATTGTAGTTTTGATTTGCCTTTCTCAATGTTGAGTACATGGTTATATACCTGTTTGCTATTTGTATGTCCCTCTTGAGAAATGTTTATTCAGATCTTTTGATCTTTTGTCCATTTTTAATCAGATTATTAGATTATTTTTCTTATACATTCTGGTTATTAATCCATTGTCAGATGAACACTTTGCAAATATTTTCTCCCATTCATGGGCTGTCTCTTCACTTTGTTGATTATTTTGTTTACTGTGCGAAAAGCTTTTTAAATTGATGTGATCCCCGTTTGGCCATTTTTGTTTTGATTGTCTTTAATCAATTTTGATTTGAATTTTGTATATGACAGAATAGAGTGGGGTAGTTTCATTCTTCTGCATATGGATATCCAGTTTCCCCAGCAGCATTTATTTAAGAGACTATCCTTTCCCCAGTGTGTGTTCTTGGCACCTTTGTTGAAAATGAGTTCACTGTAGATTCATGGATTTCTTTCTGAGTTCTCTATTCTGTTCTATTGGTCTATATGTCTGTTTTTATGTCAGTACCATGCTGTTTTGGTTACTATAGTTCTATAGTATAATTTGAAGTCAGGTAGTATGATTCCTCCAATTTTGACTTTGTTGCATAGGATAGCTATGGCTATTCCAGGTTTTTGGGGGTTCCATGTAAACGTCAGGATTATTAATCTATTTCATTTAAGCATGTCATTGGCATTTTAATAGGGATTGCATTGAATCTGTAGATTGCATTGAGTAGTATGGACATTTTAACAATATTGATTTGTACAATCCATGGAACATGAAATATATTTCCACTTTTAATGTCCTCTTCAATTTATTTTATCAATATGGTACAGTTTTTATTGCAGAGACTTTTTCACTTCTTTGGTTAATTCCTAGATATTTAATTTTATCTGTAGCTATTGAAATGGGATTAGTTTGTTGATTTCTTTCTCTCTCTCTCTCTCCCCCACCCCCCATTTCTTTAGATGGAGTTTTGTTCTTGTTGCCCTAGCTGGAGTTCATTGGTGTGGTCTCGGCTCACTGCAACCTCAGCCTCCCTGTTTCAAGCGATTCTCCTGCGTCTGCCTCCCGAGTAGCTCGGGTTGCACGCATGTGCCACCACGTCTGGTTGATTTTTGTATTTTTAGTAGAGACGGGGTTTTACCATATTGGGCAGGCTGGTCTTCAACTCCTGGCCTCAGGTGATCCACCCTCCTTGGCCTCCCAAAGTGCTGGGATTACAGGCGTAAGCCACCATGCCCAGCTTTGTTGATTTCTTTTTCAGATTTTTCACTGTTGGCATACAGGAATGCTACTGATTTTTGTGTGTTGATTTTGTATCTTGCTACTTTACTGAATTTGTTTATCAGTTCTAGTAGTTTCTTGGTGGAATCTTTAGGTTTTCCAAGACATAAGAGCATATCATCTGCAGACAAATATAATTTGACTTCTTCCTTTCCAATCTGAAGCAATTTTTTCTTTCTTTTTTCTGATTGCTCTAGCTAGGATTTCCAGTACTATATTGAATAACTGTGGTGAAAGTGGGCATCCTTGTAATGCTCCAGATCTTGAGGAAAGCCTTTCTATTTTTCCCCATTTATGATACTAGCTGTGACTCTGTCATATATGGCTTTTACTGTGTTGAGATGTATAGGGTATATTCCTCCTATACCCAGTTTTTTGTAGAGCTTTTATCGTGAAGTAATATTGAATTTTATCAAATTTTTTAGCATCAGTTGAAATTATCATATAGGTTTTGTCCTTCAGTCTGTTGATATGATGTCTCACATTGATTGATTTATGTATGCTGAACCATCCTTGTATCCCTATGATAAATCTCATGTGGCCATAAGGAATGAATTTTTAATGTGTTCTTGAATTTAGTTTGCTAGTATTCTGTTTTTGCATCAGTGTTTATCATGGACATTGGCCTGTAGTTTTCTTTTCTTTTCTATTATTTTAATGTGTCTTTGTCTGATTTTGGTACCAGGATAATACTGGTCTTGTAGAATGAGTTTGGATGTATTCACTCCTTCTCTATTTTTTGGAATAGTTTGAATAGGATTGATATTAGGTCTTCCTCAAATGTTTGCTAGAATTCAGCAGTTAAGCCATTGGGCCGTGGACTTCTCTTTGCTGGGAGATTTTTACTATGACATCGATCTCATTACTTGTTATTGGTCTGTTCCAGTTTTGGATTTCGTCATAGTTCAATCTTGGTAAGTTGTATGTATCTAGAAATTTATTGATTTCTGTTAGGTTTTGTCATTTATAGGTATACAGTTCCTCATAGTAGCCACAAATGATCCTTTGATTTTCTGTGGTGTCAGTTGTAAGTCTCCTTTTTGTTTTTGATTTTATTTATTTAGGTCTCCTCTCTCGTTTTCTTACTCTGGCTAAAGTTTTATCAGTTTTGCTTACCTTTTCAAAAACAAACAACTGGCCGGGCGCGGTGGCTCAAGCCTGTAATCCCAGCAATTTGGGAGGCCGAGACGGGTGGATCACGAGGTCAGGAGATCGAGACCATCCTGGTCTACACGGTGAAACCCCGTCTCTACTAAAAAAAATACAAAAAAAACTAGCCGGGCGAGATGGCGGGCGCCTGTAGTCCCAGCTACTCGGGAGGCTGAGGCAGGAGAATGGCGTAAACCTGGGAGGCGGAGCTTGCAGTGAGCTGAGATCCGGCCACTGCACTCCAGCCTGGGCGACAGAGCGAGACTCCGTCTCAAAAAAAATAAAATAAAATAAAAAAAACAACTTTCTGTTTTGTTGATCTTTTTTTCTTGTTTTCTTCATTTTAATTTTATTTATTTCCGCTCTGATCTTTTTTTCTTTTTTTTTCTTCTACTCATTTTGGGTTCCGTTTGCTCTTGCTTCCTTATTCTTTAATAAGAATTGGTAGGTTGTTTATTTGAAGATTTTCCACTTTTTTAAATGTAGGTGCTTATAGCTTTAAGCTTCCCTCTTACTACTGCTTTTTCTATATCCCATAGATTTTGGTAAGTTGTGTTACCATTATCATTTGTTTCAAGACATTTCTCAATTTCCTTAGTTTCTTTATAGACCCATTCAGCAGCATATTGTTTAATTTCCATATGTTTGTATAGTTTCCAAAATTCCTCTTGTTATTGACCTCCAGTTTTATTTCATTATGGTCAGAGATGATTTATATGATTTCAATGTTCTTAAATGTTTTCAGACTTGCTTTGTGATGTAACATACGGTCCAACATTGAGAATGATCTATGTGCTTAGAAGAATGGGTATTCTGTAGCCCTTCAATGAAATATTCTGTAAATATTTATTCGGTCAATATTTATTTGGTCAATTGGTCTATGGTGCAGATTAAGTTCAATGTTTTTTTGTTGATTTTCTGCCTGAAAGATTCGTCCAATGCTGAAAGTGAGGTGTTAAAGTCTACATGTATTATTATAATGGAGTCTATCTCTCTCTTTAGCTCTAATAATATTTGCTTTATATACCTACATGCTCCAGTGTTGGGTGCACTTATATTTACAATTATTATATCCTCTCATTACAAGTCTATTTCTTAGGGGAAATAGTTGCTTTTGTTTTTAACTAAATTTATATTATTAAAAGTAACTATTTGAAAAATATAAAACCATATGAAATAAATGTAAACTGTCCTTTTGACTCAAGATTCCCAGCCTACCATTTAAGACATAAAGCTTCAATAACAGATTAACGCATATCTTTTCAGAAATGTTTCAAAAATTTAGAACCATTTTCATGCATTATTGCTTTCAAATTTCATTATATAGAGTTATCTATTTATGTCTTATTATTGTGTCCATTATTGCTATTTGTGTTTGGAACCTCTCTTACTAGTTTACACTTTGAATTTCTATCTTTTTTTCTTGAATGAAATAATGCTTTATAACTGTGAAATGATTTTCAAAAATATCTTTGTTAATTTTTGTTTTACCATGAATTTCAGTTTTGCTGACTTTATTATAATCACTTTAGCTTTCTTATTGTTTACATTTATAAAGTGCATATTTTATCTTATTACTTTTAACCTTTGTAGTCTTTTATGTTTAGTATGTGCCTCCTGTACAGAGAATATAGTTGATTCCTTCTTTGTTTAATGATTATGGCAATTTTTGTCTTTTAATTAGAGCGTTTAATCCATTTACCAGTAATGTTATTATTGACATGGTTATGTCCATCATCTTGTTATTTATTCTTTGCTTGTCTTGTAAATTTTGTGTTTATTTGTTTTCTATTATCCTATCTTCTTTTTGGTTGCATACATTTTTGTTATTTCCTTTTCTGTTGTTTATTGGTTCTTTTTCACTGTGCCCGTCCATTCTTTTGGTAGTTTTTATGACTTTCAGTATACATCTTCTATTTATCAGAATAGCCGCTCTTGAAATCGATTTTATTAAAAATTTAAGAAACTTACATTGGTATACTTTCATTTTCCTTGCTAAGCCTCTGTGCAATCGTTGTCACACATATGTTTTCTATATTTTCCTCTTCCTATCCCCCATTTCTTCCCCCTTTCCTTCCTCTCTCCATCCCTCTTAATATAAAACATATATCCATTTTGCTTCCCTACATACATAGATATGGATGTAGATAGAAATAGAGATATATCTATCTGTATCTCTGTATATGTATCTTCAAAATGTATCATTATTTTTATTAATTATATTTTGTAGAAGTTTTATAAATAATTATTGGAAGACTTCTATATTTAATTTTTAATTTTTCTATTTTTTTAGAAGCAGAAGTCACACTACATTGCCCAGGCTGGTCTAGAACTCCTGGCCTGAAGTCATCCTCCTGCCTCAGTCTTCTGAATTGCTATGATACAGGCATAAGCCATGATGCCTGAGTTATTGTTTTTTTTTTTTTTTGTATAAATTCCAACTTCTATAATGTATCATTGTATTTTAACCCAGCAAACCTGATTCCGCATTCTTATCATGCAGTACTGTTTGTGGTAGGTTTTCTGAGCTTTTGTTCATAAGAAAATGCTTTTATTTTGCCTTTTTTTGTGAATGCTATTTGAAGGACACTTATTTCTGGAGTATAAATTACATTTCAACAATTATATTTTCCCTTGCTTTAGCCTTTAGTTACATCATTTTATTGTTGTTTTTATTTAAAGTATGAGATAACAGTCATTATTCTTCCCTATGTAAGTAGTATGTTATTCCCTTCTGCCTGCTCTTAAAATTTTCTTTATATTTCAACTATCGCATTTTGACTATGTTGTGTACATGGGTGGCTTTTTAAATTTTACTTTGCTCAGTATTTGATGTGAGTCTTTCATCATCAGACTAGTGTTTTCTTTCAAATTGCAAAAAGATGTTTTGCCATGAAGTACTTATCAGCCTCATACAATTTCTCTTTCCACCTGGAATTCCAATGACACATAAATTAGATTGCCTAACATTTTCCACAGTTCCCTGTGGCATTCTTATTTTATTTAACACTCTTTTTCTCTGTGGATTACTTTCAATGACTTACATTTTTCTATCTTCAATCTGACCAATAATTTCTTATACAATATTCTATCTGTTGTTAAACCTAATCCAATACCTTCTTTTTGGTTTTGAATATTGGAGTTTTCAGTTCTAGAATTTTCATTTAGTTCTTTTTTGAATAGTTGTCATTTTTTCTACTGAGATTTCTTTTTGTTAATTTATTGTGTTTATGTTTTTCTCTAAATACTCATTTATAATAACAAAATAAAATATTGAAACAGCTAATCCTGATATACTAGTCATAGGTATTTGTTTCTAATGATGATACTTTTTCCTTGCTTCTTCGGATATCTAGTAAATATTTATTACATATTGTGGATACTATATTGTTGAGAATCTAATTAAGTGTGCTCCTTTAAAGTATTAAATTTGTTCTGGCAATACTTAGTCTACTGATATACAACCTTGATTATTTCCACTCCTGTTTTTCAACTTTTTGTTTTGTTTTGTTTTTAGTGTGATTCTAGAATAAAGTTTATTCTAGGACTATTGCAGCCCAAGTACAAAGGCTTTTCTATATTGCATATCTTTTCTGGGCTCTTGATTAAATGATTCGGGTGTTTAGCAAAGCATTTTGTAATATTATATCCGGTGTGTCTCCTAGCACTATGAAACTTTAGATCAAAGCTTCTCAGTATTTTTTCTAGGCAAAAACTTTCAATATATCATCTTGGGCATGTGCCACTCAGTGCCTGGTAAAAGACACCAAAGCAACATCATGCAAAGTCCTGGAGCCTTTTGTCTTCATACTTTCCATTTCACCATTGTTGAACTGTCATTTCTGCCTCCTCAGCACAATGAGAGCACTATGCTTTTCTTGGGTTCCACCCTTCTGTCTTATACCACAATAATAAAAAAAAAAAAATTATTCCAAATAGAAAAGTGATGTAACTCTGAGGTTCACCTCTTGTACTTCTCACATCCCTATTCTGTTTGTTATTCAGATTCTAAACGCTGTTGCTTCACCTATTTTGTCTGTTCTTACAGTGTTTTATAGTGGTAGAGCTAGCCTGTCATGGACATAAGTGGAAATTATATATTTATGTTATATCAAGTTAATATTATATATAAACAACTTCCACTGTTCTCTTTAGAAATTCTTCTTCTTCTCTCTTAAATGCTGTACATATTTAGAACTTTTAATCTGATCATTTATTCTAAAAAAAAAAAAAAAAGACAGGAAATGAGAGAAGAAAAAAAATTTTAAAAAATCTCCAAAATGGAACAAGTTTAGTTTTTTCTTAACTATTCTAGTTTTTATTAGTATGATTAAATATGAAATCAAAATATAATAACTTAGCATTCCACATGCTTAGGCTAATTCAGATATAGTGACCATGGGTAATATACTGTTTGTTGATTATTTTTAGATTTTCAAAACTCTGAGATGTAAATGTATTCTGTTTTCAACTATCTGCCAAGAGCATAAATAGTTGAGCTTTAAAATGACACCTGGCTACATCTCTATTTGTCTAAATAAATGTCTGTATATGATATGTTTATAGCTGTTGGAACACTGCTTTTCTTCACCCTGACAGTTCTGTAGAGACACAGTATATCACTATATGGAATTCAAAGCATGTTCAACACTTTGTGCTAAGGCATTGCTGCCTCAAAATGTTTACAATCTGATCCTCTGCTGCATCTATTGAATCTATTACAGCCAACATTACATGTTGCGCAGGACTTTATATAGCTGAATAAAAGATAAGCATAAAGTTTTCTAAGACTTAAGTGTGTTCAGACAAAAATATATTTGTATCATCTAAGCTAAATGCACTGGCTAAAATACCTTCAAACTGTTTTTGTAAATAAAGCATAACATACAAATACACTATCCAGGGTTGGGAAATATAAATCAATAATTCTATAACAGGTTGTTTCATTTAAAAACAATTTTCAAATATAGAATACACAAACAGACTTAATAGTAGGTAAAAATAAAGATGTCCTTTAGTCCTCTGAGATGAATGTTTAAATATATGAATATATATTAAATGCACATTTTTTCCTCTATCTCTTTACTTTGAGAAGATAAAAAGTAACAATGTGGTCCTTGCAAAGCTTCTCTGGAGATCCTCTTCTAGAACTAGTGATTTCACCTATTTCTAAGATCTAGCCCAGGATATATATATATATATATATATATATATATATATATATATATATATTAATTTATTAGATGCTTATACTGAAGTTTAAACTAGTCAGAAAAAGTCTGCCAAAAAAATACCCACAAAACAAATCATATATCCCTCGTGAAAATATTTTCTAATTCCACTCTTATCCCTTATGTTTATTATGACTTAATAATAGTAGAAGCTGTCTTTTATCAAATACTTTGAATAATTGAAACAGTGGAATCAAATAAGAAATCATGAAAAATCATATGTCTGCATTAAACATTTGTTTTGACATAAACCACATAAGTGTACACTTTTTTTCTAGTTTACATTTAAAACTTCTTGTGGCAATAGTCTGCTGATTAGAGTTCCATGCAGCCTTCTCCCATGCGCAAACAACCATCATGAATATACCATAATCTCCAATTTCTGTTAATTTTAGATGGAAGGAAAATGTAATTCAGAAAATCCTGAGTGCATATGTCACCTTGACAGTCAATTATTTTTTCAGTAATTTTCAACCTTATGTAATAGTATTAATTTTAGCAACTAAACTTTGTTTCTCTAAACATTAGATAACATTTCATAGAAACAAAGTCATATTTCATTTGTGCTCATATTTTTAGTGTATATAATATTCACGAAAGTTCAAAAATACCATAACAGGAACATGTTGGGCAAACAAATTTGAGGTTAAACACATTTAAATCTTAACTGATAAAACAAGTGGAAGGAGCAGAAATGTACATGCTCTCCAGGTACTAGCCTTCCAGTCACAATTGTTGGGCTTCCTATAGATATTAGCCACCATGTTTTGCTGTAGGAATGAAGCATGTTGATTAAATGAGAGTGAACTATGTAAGGGCCTGTTAAGAGAGCTTAAAGTACCACATTCAATGTTCCTTTTATCATGTGGAATGTTAAGCTTTATAAGAGCAGGGAACTTGACTATTGTGTTCACCACCGTGTCTCCAGTGTGTAGCATTGTGCTTTGCTCGTAACAAAAATCAATATATATTTGATACAGGAAATTCATTTATACAACACACAACATACACACAAAATGCAAATAGCATACAAGAATATTTAACAATACAGTACGTCAAATAACGATTCTGGGAACTATCCAACTATCTAATTTTAACAAAAGATAGAAAATTATTATTATTGTAATAGAAATGAGGAAGCAACACATTTGTATATTACTGATGGAAGTGTGAATTGATACACTGATTCTGAAAAATGAAATTTTAGAATAATATATGGGCTCAAAAGCCTCAAAAATATAAACATACCCTGATGTCTTTAGAGATGTATGTAAAGATCTGTGTAAGATACTTTTTACAGTTATACTCATGTCCATAAAACATTCCAGATTGCCTAAATATCTAACAGAGGATTTATTAAATAAATAAATAACTTATGTATGTAATAAAATATTATAATGAAATATTATGCATATATCTCAATCATGTATTCATAGATTCTTTAATAACATAAAAATGCTTACCAAACATGAGAAACAGAACTCCATATTTATAAAATCACATTGATTAGGAGACATACCCACACATTCACAAAAGAAATACAACAAACCAGAAATCATTATTTATTTTAAGGGTGATAAAGTATTTGCAAATGTTTATTGTTTCTCTCTATTTTTCTTTTTCCTATAATAAACATACTGTGTAGAAATCAGCGCAATGCCTTTTAAGTCATTAAAAGGCAATTTTTATTTCTTGTATCTTTTTCTTGTCCTTTGAAATATCACCAGGAAACTAGTCTTGATTATTATATTTAGTGAGTTGGAGAGAGGATATGACGTTTTATACACATTAAAATGCTAGTCTAGTATGACTTTGGCTTAAATTTGAGTGTGTCACATGTGATAAAATGTTAGCAGTAAAAAGAACATTAGAGAGGCCCTAATTAAAATTCCATCTTTAGCAGTAAGTGGCCATGCACTATGTCCACATCAAGCTTTCCATCAAAATGTGTTTCAAAATTGGTAGTGCTTATACTTGTGTGAGAAAGAGAAATGGCAATACAGAAAATAATACAACTAACCAGCCAATATTCTTCAGAATAAGCATGTATGTTTTAAAATGTGGCAGTAAATGAATATTCATTAGGCATGAAACCTTTACAAATGAATATTCATGACAGTTTGCAGTTTCTAAGTGAAAATTAAATTTTTCTTTTTAAATTTTATTTTAGTTGTAGGGGTACATGTGCAGGTTTGCTATACTGGTAAATCATGTGCTGCAGGGATTTGATGTAGAGATTCTTTTGTAATCCAGGTAATAAGCACAGTTCACAATAGGTCATTTTTCTATTCTCATCCCCCTCACACCCCCGCCCTCAAGTAGATCCTAGTGTCTGTGGTTTTCTATTGTGTGTCCATATGTACTCAATGTTTAGCTCCAACTTATATGTCAGAACATGTCGTATTTGGTATTCTGTTCCCCTGTACGTTCTCTTAGGATGATGGCCTCCAGCTCCATCCATGTTTCTGCAAAGGACAAGATCTCATTCTTTTCTGTGGATGTATAGTATTCCATGAGGTATATGTAATACACTTGCTTTATCCAGTCTACCATTGGTGGACATGTAAGGGTGATTCCATGTCTTTAGTATTGTGAATAGTGCTGTGATGTTATGGTAGAGTGAGTTATGTTCCTTTGGGTATTCAATAATGAGATTGCAGAGTCAAATGGTAGTTCCTCTTTGAGATCTTTGAGAAATCCCCAAACTGCTTCCCAAAGTGGTGAACTAATTTGCATTCCCACCATACATACACCAGGGACGTGTATAATTATTCCCAATTTTCCCCAATCTCTCCAGATTCTGTTACTTTTTTACTTTTCTAATAATAGCCTTTCTGACTGGTGTGAGATGGTATCTCATTCTGGTTTTGATTTCCATTTCTTTTTTTTCTTTCTTTCTTTATTCTTTTTTCTTTTTAATTATACTTTAAGTTCTGGGATACATGTGCAGAATATACAGGTTTGTTACATAGATATAAACATGCCATGGTGGTTTGCTGCACCCATCAACCCATCATCTACATTAAGTATTTCTCCTAATGCTATCCCTCCATTAGCCCCTCCACCCCACCACAGGTCTTGATGTGTGATGTTCCCCTCCCTGTGTCCATGCATTCTCATTGTTCCATTCCTACTTATAAATGCAGTGTTTGATTTTCTGTTCTTGTGTTAGTTTTCTCAGAATGATGGTTTCCAGCTTCATCCACATCCCTGCAAAGGACATGAACTCATATTTTTTTTTATGGCTGCATAGTATTCCATGGTTCATATGTGCCATATTTTCTTTATCCATTCTAACATTGATGGGAATTTGGGTTGGTTCTAAGTCTTTGCTATCATGAACAGTGCTGCAGTAAACATACGTGTGCATGTGTCTTTATAGTAGAATGATTTATAATCCTTTGGGTATATATCCAGTAATGGGATTGCTGAGTCAGATGATATTTCTAGTTCTATATCCTTGAGGAATTGCCACACTGTCTTCCACAATGGTTGAACCAAGTTACACTCCCACCAACAGCGTAGAAGTGTTCCTATTTCTCCACATCCTCTCCAGCATCTGTTGTTTCCTGACTTTTTAATGATCACTATTCTAACTGGTGTGAGATGGTATCTCATTGTGGTTTTGATTTGGATTTCTCTAATGATCAGGGATGAAGAGCTTCTTTTCATATATTGTTGGCTGTATAAATGTCTTCTTTTGAGAAGTGTCTGTTCATAACCTTCACCCACTTTTTGATGGGGTTGTTTGTTTTTTCTTGTCAATTTGTTTAAGTTCCTTATAGATTCTGGATATTAGACTTTTGTTAGATAAACAGATTGCAAAAATTTTCTCTCATTCTGTAGGTTGTCTGTTCACTCTGATGAGAGTTTATTTTGCTGTGCAGAAGCTCTTTAGTTTAATTAGGCCTCATTTTTCAATTTTTGTTTTCATCACAATTGCTTCTGATGTCTTTGTCATGAAATCTTTGTCAGGGCTTATGTTCAGAATGGTATTGCCTAGGTTGTCTCCCAGGGTTTTTATAGTTTTGGGTTTTGTATTGAAATCATTAAGCCATCTTGATTTTTGTATATGGTGTAAGGAAAGGATCCAGTTTCAATTTTCTGCCTACAGCTAGCCAGTTATACCAGCACCATTTATTGAATAGGAAGTCTTCTCTCCATTTCTTGTTTTTGTCAACTTTGTTGAAGATTAGATGAGGTGTGTGGCATTATTTCTGGGCTCTCTATTCTGTTTCACTAGTCTATGTGTTTGTTTTTGTACCAATACCAGGTTGTTTTGGTTACTGTTGCCTTGTAGTATAGTTTGACGTTTGGTAATTGGATGCCTTGGGCTGTGTTCGTTTTGCTTAAGATTACCTTGGCTATTTGGGCTCTTTTTGTTCCATATGAATTGTAAATTCTTTTTTTCAAGTTATCTGAAGAATATCATTCATAGTTCGATAGGAATAGTAATGAATCTGTAAATTGCTTTGGGCCATATGACCATTTAACAATATTGATTATTTCTATCCATGAACATGGAATGTGTTTCCATTTGTTTGTGTCACTTCTGATGTCTTTCAGCAGTGTTTGGTAGTTCTCCTTATAGAGATCATTCACGTCCCTGGCTAGCTGTATTCCTAGGTATTTTATTCTTTTTCGGGCTATTGTGAGTGGGATTGCATTCTAGCCTGGGATCTCAGCTTGGATGTTGTTGGTATATACAAATGCTACTAATTTTTGTACACTGGCTTTGTATCCTGAGACTTTGCTAAAGTGCTATTTTCTTTTACTATTTTTTAATAGTTTAGGTATTTACTGTTGAGGTAACTGTATTCCCAAATTCATAGTTAATTCATATATAATAGTTTCCTTTGCATTTGCTTTGAAAATGTATAAAACGTTAATAAAATGTGAACTTATAGACCCACCCATCAACACTCTTTAGGTTAGCATACATGCTTTATGTTTTCCTTAAAAAAGACACATCATAGGTCATACTTAAAAGACAATGGAGTTACTAGCTAGAAGGATGCTGAATATCCAAATCATTTTTTTTTTTTTTGAGACAGAGTCTTGCTCTGTCACCCATGCTGGAGTGCAGTGCTGTGCAATCTCTGCTTACGGCAACCTCTGCCTCCCAGGTTCAAGAGATTCTCCTGCCTCAGCCTCTCAAGTAGGTGGGATTACAGGCGTGCATCACTGCGCCCCGCTAATTTTTTATATTTTCAGTAGAGACAGGTTTTGCCACATTGGCCAGGCTGGTCTTCAACTCCTGGCCTCAGGTGATCTGACTGCCTCGGCCTACCAAGGTGCTGGGATTACAGGTTTGAGCCACCACATCCAGCCTCTAAAGCACTTTTTAGATAGAAGCTACCCAGGAGAGCAGCAGCACAATCAATAATATCCCAATTCAAATTTGCATGACAAATATCACAGAGGTTTTGAGATTTGCAGTAGCCAGCATTGAGTATACAGACTAACACAAAAACTGGATCCTTAAAGTGAGATACTGACATAACAAAATTGGAATACATATTATTAACTTAGTAGGGGGCAACAGATTGCAAGAAAATAGGTAAAGTAGGTTGGTCACTTGGTGATTGCAATGAAAACACATTTGAAACCATAACCTGACAAAATCATTTGTACATCAAACCCCAATGACATGCAAATTACCCATGTAGCAAACCTGTATATGTAGCCTCTGAAGCTAAAAGTTGAGGAAAAAAAAAAAAAAAAAAAAAAAAAAAAAAACGTAAGAATAAGTTAAGGTAAACAACAACCACAAGAAAGCATAACCTGTGGTAACTTGGAAGACAGACCAAGACTTACTCAGTTTATAGCTCTAAAAGTGTTTGAAAAATACATTCTTGTAGTATGTGTTATTATTATGGATGATTTTAGCAAAGTATTACAAGAAAGAGATGAGCTCAGAAAATAATTAGCAGATTTAAAGTGAAGCGGAAGGGAATAAGGAAGCTCGGAAAAAAGGTTGAAATTTAAAATGCTTTGAACAACCAAGACCCAGAGAAATTGCTCAGCTGAACAGTGTCTCATATTTGTGCCAAAGATCAGATAAAGGGCATGCTCTGCCCATTCAAGCTTGATGGCCACAAGCTTATCTGACTTTAAGTTGAGATAGAAATAGGCAAGATAGCAAAGAAATGAAACATAGTTGAGAATAATGTCTGGTGGTTTGAGCTACTTGTACCTGAAACTGACTGGAAGCAAATAGTTTGCCAAGTTCTTAAAAGATTTATATTGCCAAATAGCCACAAGTCCAGGTTAAACAGTATTTGACTCTGCAATCCTAGAAAGAACTCTTGGACATGAGCATGAACATGAGATGGGTTCTGTAAGCTGGACAGCCAAGAAATAGATATTTTTCATGTCTAATTGAGATAAGGCATGGAGGATGAGAAGAAATAGTGCTCATTAAATTGGGTTTTCTTAACAAGGTAGTTCCTTCCAGGGAAGATGATCAGGTCTAATTGAGAAGCTTTCTTTTTTCACCAGGAAGTGGGTCCTCACAATATGTTCTTAGCTGGATTCCATAAATGCCGTGGATCAATGACTTCTGTGTGCCTTCTATTCTCATGTTTTCCAAATAAGGGTTGTTATTGATATTACTGTGTCTCTATCTGTCATTATGTATACATGAAGGATCCAGGGGCAGAATAAATGGATTTTTAATTTGCAGATTACAGAAACATGAACATGCTACTACATGTGGGCCTAACATAGGTATTAGGTTGGTGCAAAAGTAATGGCAAAACCACAGTTTCTTTTGCACCAACCTAATAACTGCAATTAGTCAAAGATTCCAGAAATAAACTGAATACTGTGATTGAATGGGATTTGGGGGTAAGTGGAAGATAAGAAAAATAGCACTAATGAAATATTGGGTGGCCAAAGGGTAGGCTATAACAAAAACACTGCTCTATGTTTATCAAAGCATATCTATCTCCTTTTGGACTCACAGCTAAAGCTATGATTTCAGGCCCCATTTCAATTAGCTTGGGATCATATGACTAACTTGGGTCCATACAATTTCATGCTTGATTCTCTGCATTCATCTCTTTAGGTAAATACAGAGGCATTAGAAGATGGTAGGAGCCTGTTGTTACTGCTTGGAGGCAAACCACTCAGGAAGGAATTAGCAACAGATGAAGTTTATTAAGCCACTGAGATTTCTGGATGTTTGGTGGTGGTGGTGGGACAGCAATTAGTGTTAATAACTCTGAATAATATAAATACATTTTAGCAAAAATATTGATAATGAAAAATTATAATTTTATAATTA
>NW_012120032.1:555747-577531 GCF_000951035.1 Colobus angolensis palliatus | reverse complement strand
ATAAATACATTTTAGCAAAAATATTGATAATGAAAAATTATAATTTTATAATTAACTATTAAAATATTTTTATTTTTAAAATATATTTTAGATATGTAGATATAACTACTCTTTTAACTTACCACAAAGAGGTTTAAGCTTTTGCTATTTCTTTGCAAAGACATCAAAATTCATAATTTTTCACAGTCTATTATTTAAAGAATAAGAAGAAAAATTCTACTTTTTTTTTTTTTTTAGTGAAGAGATCAGGAGAGCTATTACATTTGACAAACATTGATTTTCAGCAGGGCCTATTTTTCCTCAAATTCAAGGAACACAAAACAAGTTAACTCAGAAATGTGGGTATAGATGACTGTCTAGAAATAATTAATGATAACTTCTGAAGAGCTGTCATAGGTAATATGATGTGTTTAAGTTAATAACAGTTTACATCACCCATATTGTTTTCCACGAAAGCTGCTGTTCCATTCTATTTGACCTTAATTGGTATAATTGATAACAGCTACAGCTTGGAGTGTCATTTTAATCATGTCGGTAGAGGTCTCCTCACAGAAGAAAATAAAATCACTTTTGTGAGTTATTTATTATTAGTCGGGAAACAGAAAGGTAAGAGAAATGACTGTTTTATTTTTAACCTGCAACTTTGGGACTTCTAAATTATAACAGGCAATTTACTAATGGGATTAAAGGGTCTGTGCTAATTGCTAAAAAAATTAATGAAAAATAGTTCATATGTAATTTGACATAACTGAAAAAATGAGAAAATTAGTTGGTTGCAGGTTAGAGATATCAATAAACAATTCAAGATGAAGAGAATATTCTAAAATGTTCTAAATGTAGTATGACCCCTGGTGAATAAGATTTCTATGACAGATATGCTATTTAGCGCTGATTATTTACAAGTTTAATTTTTAAATTTGAAGTACAAATTGAAAATTATGGCCAGGCGTGGTGGCTCAAGCCTGTAATCCCAGCACTTTGGGAGGCCGAGACGGGCGGATCACGAGGTCAGGAGTTCGAGACCATCCTGGCTAACACGGTGAAACCCCGTCTCTACTAAAAAATACAAAAAGCTAGCCGGGCGAGGTGGCTGGTGCCTGTAGTCCCAGCTACTCGGGAGGCTGAGGCAGGAGAATGGCGTAAACCCGGGAGGCGGAGCTTGCAGTGAGCTGAGATCCGGCCACTGCACTCTCCAGCCCAGGTAACAGAGCCAGACTCCGTCTCAAAAAAAAAAAAAAAAAAAAAAAGAAAGAAAATTATGCTAGTTATAAATGTGACTGTTTCTTGCTGATTTTAATGGGTTATTCAGTGTGTGCATGGCTGCTGTGTGTAACTGGGGTTAAATGTTGAAAAAAATGGATATTGCTAGTTTAACAGTCTTTTTGTGATAAAACACAGAGTCAATAGTGAGTCTCCTAAGCCCTTTTTCTACCAAATATTGCTGAATTATTACAAGATAATGAGCTGGTCGTTCCAATAAAATATTTTGTCTTTCACCTTTATCACTACTTTCAGAAATTTGTTTCTGTTTTTTAAAAAATAATAGGAAGGCAAAATTTATTTTAACAATAGGAACCCAGGATTTTAATTTTTTGGGCAATTGAAAAATGTGTACTATATCTACCTATTGAAGAAATCTGAATTCTGAGCCATTTCTTGTTTCTTGTTTTGTTCTTGTTTTTTAAATTTGAGTAACATTCATACTCTACTTTATGACTTGTAACAATTGAGTCATTATGATACGTTTGTATTTTAGTGTGTGATATGGTTTGGCTCTGTGTCCCTATCCAAATCTCATCTTGAATTGTAATCCCCACAAGTCAAGGGAGCACCAAGGTGGAAGTAATTAGATCATGCTGTTCTTGTGATAATGTGTGAGTTCTCACAAGATCTGATGGTTTTATAAGTGTTTGGAAGTTCCTCCTGTATTCACTCACTCCATCCTCCTGACCTGGGAAGAAGGCACCTGCTTGTCCTGTGCCTCCTGCCGTGATTAAAGGTTTCTTGAGGCCTCCCCAGCAATGAAGAACTGTGAGTCAACTAAACCTCTTTCCTTTATGAATTAATCCATAACTCAATACTGTCTCACTTTTCTTCTTTGATTCTTGTGCTCTAACTCCTAGCAACAAAATTTCCCATGATGCAGTGTTAACTCCACCAGTGCACACAAAGATCATGACAAATATTACAGGACATAGAATGGTGCCTGGCTCATGGCAGTTCAGAAATTAAAAAAAATATATTAAAAAAAATCTATGCAGTTCAACTGTAACTTAGACTTCTTTAGAAGCTATTTTACTTAGCTTACCCATAGCTAGTGAAATCAGTACAGCAGTGGACATATTTGGGGGCCTCCTTACCCACCCCTGTCCTGGATTGTCTCTAATTCAATTTTTACATGTCTGTATCTTCTTAGCTTTCGTCTATCATGGGGGAAAAAGTGTTATTCACACTCACTAAAGTTCTTTTTTTTTTTCTAAATCCTTGCTTTTATCACTTTTCTTATTCCAGAACTTTGCTTCCAAATTTATTATCTTCCTGTCTAGCACCACATGCCTCTTCAATTGCGCTTGTTCCCCTCTGCATGCAAATACACGCAGGGCTTGACTTTTCTGAAAATCAAAGCAAAAAGAGAACAAAGTACTTCATTTTATTCAACTGCACTTTCTCCCAGACAATCTGGTTTTCTCCTTTCTGCAACTGTACAAAGTTGTAAAACAAGTAATGGGAAATATTCAGTAAAGTGTTTATCTCTGGTTTGTAGTCAACACATGTTGGGCGAAAAAAAAAAAAAAAAGTTAAATACTTTTAGTTTTCCAGTTGTCTCAAACCTGTGACCCTTATTTCTTGCCCCAGTATCAACAGACTATTTGGTTCCTATTTTGCAAATAACAGTATTTATTTATCAGAACTCCCTCAACTCATTACCTCCAAGATTGCAAATTCACCTACATTTGCTCCCACTGTTTTCCCTTCCTTCTCTGTTACAATGAAAGCTTTAACTATATTTCCTCTTGCCTAGGGTAAAATTCACTGGCTACCAGAGTTTTTATCTCCTCCTATTCTCCCAATTCATCCCTGGCAAAATTTTAATTAACTCAAACCTGTATAATATTTAAAACAAAACAAACAAAATAAGTTAAAAAATAAAACTTTCCCCAGATGCCACATTTGCCTGTCATTTTCCTTTACATGATCAGTTTTTAAAAGAATAATATACACCTTTCAATGATTTCAACTTAAACTCTTATTTTCCTGTTCGTGGGTTTTCTTCTACATTTAAAGTTCTTTTTAGTCTTTCACAGGCTTTTCTTTTGTCTTTTTTACCAAGAAACAGTGTTATCCATGTTTGTTTCACAGACCCTGCTCTTTCCTCTCTCAATACTTCCCAGTTAATCTTGTCCATTTCTTCATCCAGATATAGATTCCTTCATTCAAAAAATGTGTATTAAGTCTAGGCATTACTCTAATTGCTGGTGATAGGAAGTAAAGAAACTATAGTATATATGAGTGATGAAAAGTATGTATATGAAGGATGCCAGATATTATCTTCTATAAAGATCAATAATGAAGTAGCATCTAGGGTAAAAAATCTAAGATATAAGCATTCTATATTCTAAGCCAGAAAGAAACTTCATGTAGTTTGGCTGCAGTAATGGAAGGTAAGAATAACATGAAGTGATGTTGGAAATATAGGCAGCTCTCAGATCATAGAGGAGGTTTTCCTAGAACTCTGGGTAAGAAACAATTGTGGTTTTACTTCCAAATACGTCTAGCTTTCTGCCAGACTTACTTCCTGACTGGTTTGTTAGGAATTTTTAATACAATGCACTTTTACATTCATGAACTTGATACAGCTCAAATAAATGAAATTATATAATATTTAACGTAAAAGCTTTCTAATTTACAACTAAACTGCTTTTTTTCAACGTATTACACAACAATATAAAAGGTATTTGCTTTGGGACAATATGCCAAATTATATCTTCTATATCGAGCTATAATTACATAAAGGAGTACATTTTACTTATGTGTGCAAACTGAGATAAAATTGTTTAAATATTTAACATTCTGTTTTTATTCTCATTTACCTAAGTAATAAGTACTATGTCAGAAAATCAAGTGGAAGAGGAGACTGGAAATAGGCAAGGAATCTGTAACACAAAATCAATATTTAATAAACTTTGCATTTTAAGAAAAGAACGAGTAAAGGATGAAATATGCCCTATGCAGTAGATTTAACTAAAACTTATCAATTTCAGACCTGAATTTCAATTTGCTGAGCAAACTTTCTCTATTTGGACATGTTTTCTTCTTTTCTGGCTCAGCTTCATCTCTACTGATGCCTAAAGGATTTGTGTGAGTTGGCTTACATTTACAAAGCACCCAGTGTGAAATGGCATTTTATTCTCTGTGCATCCAATTTTTTCTATTCTCTTTCTTTGTTGTTAGTTGGAAATTGACAGGAGTTTCACACTACAATGCAGGTCATCAAAAATACCTATCATGTAATAAATACATACTTTCTTTGATTAAAAAGTAAATTGTAGCAGAAACTGGTTGTCAGCTTCTGACGATCCACATGTTGTCACAAAATTTAAAAAATGAAAAGGACTTAGGAAACTCCATCATCACTTAAAGTAAAATAATAAAATTGAACATGGCTATTTAAATCAGTTAATCTAAAATTGATCAAAACCTATCTAGGTATATATAGAGTACATATTTTAAAATGGAGTGGGAAAGACAGGAAAAAAAAAAAAAGAAAAACAGAGAAGAGTGGTTCCTTCATGACAAGAAGAAATTTGAAGTAATTGTTTTAACCAAGAAGTAATAGCACTACTAAACAACTTCAAGTTACATATATAATCAATTTGTCAACATTCTGTTGTTAAAAAGCATTAGCTTGTAGTTTTTAAAAAATATATAACCTGCCATGTAGCCAAAGATCCCCCCTACTCTAAATTTTTATAAAATCTGTTTCACTTGCATTTCATAGACTGAGTATAAAATAAAGTTGTACTGCAAAAAAATAGCAAATGAAGTCAAATGGGAGCTACTGAGAGATACAAACTTATGTTAGATACGATCCTTGATTAGGAATATTTATAAGTGATTTGTTTCAGTCTAAGGAGGTGTTATGCCCAGACCGTTTACTCCCCGAAGAAGACCACCAGAGTCCAGAGTCAAAGCCAAGCAGCAAGGATCTTTAATGCAAGTTCGAACTTGGTCCCTCCGTTCCACAACATACAAGAGGGCCCCGAACAATGCGCGCGCTCGCTTTTTATAGCCCGATGAAAATAGGACTTGTAAGGTTACAGAGGAACAGGGAACAAGGGAATTCTTTAGGTTAAGCATTACAATTGGTTAACATATTAAGTTTATACATTTAGCAGTTATCTATTGGTTTCCGTGCTTTTAGTAAAACTACAAACGGCGGCGCCCTTATCGGGGATTTCCCAGGATTTCCCAAGCTGAAATATATGGAGGAATGTATTTGCACTGGGCCGTGTTTGCACTGGGCCCAGGAAATTGAGAGATATATGATGTCAAGCTGAATGTATTTGCTGGGCCCAGGACTGAGGAATGTGCCTGATTTCTTTCAGAGGGATATCTAAGAACAAGTAAATCAATTCAAAACAGTAGGGAACTTGCTCTAAATCAGTTATTTATTATGTGCTCTAGGGTCATAGAAGAGAGACTCAAATTCAATCTTGCAGGAGCAGAAGGGAGTAGTAAGAGACGTTAACTCTTTTTAATTCTACTTTTCAATCCTTTACAATTTATCAAGTGGTAGTGCAATGTCTTGGTCCTCTAACTCATTCACACTCAAGGGCTCACTAACAATGAGAAGTGTGACATACAGACAATCTCAAAGGGTTGCTAGAGGAAAGAGATAACGGTAAGCTGGTCTTTGTAACTGAAAGAGTCTTGCAATTACTTTCATAGATAAGAACCATTTATCATGAGCTCATTTGTTTTTTATCAGTGATGTTTTCAAGCCTTTAAAAGTTTGCTGAACTTGACTCTTAAATATGATAAATAATTTCCTTGTTTGCATGACCAATTTGCTTGGAAAATGGTTTCTGTTTTGTACAACATAGAAAGTCAATTCCAATTCATCATACTATGATTATCATGAGCTACAAATCAGTACTACTCTAAAATACATTGTACTTGAGTGATATGTTCCTTGGTGTAGAAATATTTCTGCTTTTACATTTGTGTGCTTCTCACCAAATTGATGAAACAGTATTTGTGTGGATGTATCGTCTAGTTGATTTTATTGTTGTTGTTTTGTTTTGAAAGACACATTATCCTCTGTTTTCATCTGACCTCTGTATATTGATGTGTGATATATTTCAGGATGACTGTACAATTCTGTAATAAACAAAAAACTGTAATAAATAAAAAAGCAATGAAACACTCTAAAATATCACACTGTATTTCTTCACATATTAAAATATTTTTCTCATTTTAATATTTCTCAAATCAAGATCCATCTTAAATTTCTACATGCACTGATGCAGTTTTGCAGACAAAATGTACAATCAAGGTTTATGATGTATCTTATATTGATGGAATCTTAGAATTGATAACATACAGTAATCACCAGAATATTTGCCTATAGGTGAAAAGTCAACATCAACTCCTGTGACTTCCTAAAGAGAAATTTATGTATGTCCTGCATTGCTATAATATTTCATTAATCTATTTCAATCACTTATGAAACTCTAGAATAAATCTATTTTTAAATAATTTTTTTTGAATCTTAGCCTCAAAGTAGCTTTAATATTCAGTCATGAGAATTATTCTTTTTCAGAATCAGTGTTTTGCTCCAGTGTGTAAGCATGCAAGAATTCAAACTTTATGGCAATAGAAATAGGTTAGATATAAAGACTCTGTAGCATAATTCAAATAAATATAATCCTTGAAACATCTAATTAAATTAAAACAGCTGAAATTTTTAAAAAAATCATCAAATTATAAATAAACCTTAGGAGAATTTGATTGCCTCTATTGTACAAGAATCCATAATTTGTAGGAAATTGACAAGGAGACAGAATAGACAGTTGCAGGGGTTTTTTTGTTTGTTTGGTTGGTTGGTTTGGTTTGGTTTGGTTTGGTTTTCGAGATAGAGTCTCACTCTGTCGCCCACGCTGGAGTGCAATGGCGCAATCTCGGCTCACTGCAACCTCTGACTGCTGGGCTAAAGCGATTCTCTTGCCCCGGCCTGCTGAGTAGGTGGGATTACGGCCACCGTGCCCGACTGATTTTTGCATTTTTAGTAGAGACGGGGTTTCACCATGTTCCCCAGGCTGGTCTCAATCTCCTGACCTCAGGTGATCCACCTGCCTTGGCCTCCCAAAGTGCTGGGATTACAGACGTGAGCCACCGCACCAGGCCAGCAGCCTCTTTTATTTGTTGTTGCTATTTACTTACTGATCTCACCCGATTCATTTTCTACCTTAGGAAGATTACAGAACCTGAGACTGCCAGTCAACCAGTGATTTCAACAGTTGACACACTTCTGTTAGATCTATTTGAATTGACGAACGGTGGTATGAGGGATGAAAGCTAAGGGATCAAGGTTCCAAGAAGCAATGACAAGTTTTACCTTGAGGAAAGGAATTCAGGGTCTAACTCTTGCCGCACATTTTGTGAAGATACAAGTTTCTGCCCCTAGCTCATAGAGTAGAACTTCAACTATTTTCTCCCTTCGTTTTCGGATATTAATTTTGCTTCTCTGTTTTTCTCCTATTTTTATAGTATTCTCACTGTAATCAACATTTTAACCTCCATCCTTTGTGGAACTAATTTTAGTTACATTGCTATAATAAAAATGAAGACATGAGAATTTAGAATTTGATATAAACTGATATACCTGTTCTTTTAAGGTGAATTAATCTAAGATGTTATTATTTATTGTGTCTGTATTCCTTTCTCCAGAGCTCTGAAACCATGCCAGTCTCTCTGAATTTTCAAATTAAAATACAAAACATAGAATCTAACATCATTACTTGGATATATTTATAAACTAGTAAATCTTTAAAGAAGACCATTAGCTGCATTGTCCCTATAGGAATAGATGAAATCAGGATCTTAGAGTTCCATTTGAAAATTCTGTTAATATCTCTTCCTACCTTGAGTCAGATCTTATACAGCTGGGATTTTAAACTAAAATCTTATAGGTATACCTTGGGGAATGATTAAAGGAAGACACTTAAAAAAAAAAAAAAAGAGTAAAACTACTGCAATCCAGAGTTTTAAAAAAAAATCAAATTCTTTTCTCTGGCCTCATCAAGCTATGTAACCTTAAATAATTCTGGCCCTCGGTTTCTACATATAGTAACGAAGGCTATTATATTGTTACCTTCTGTATACAAGAACATAAAAATTAATCTCTTAAAATTACATTACTTATGATTAATACACTAATTAATTTCATTTTACTTTTGCTAGAACATACTAGTTTTCAATGGATTAAATATCTAAGAATGTGGTAATTTTTACTTTGTTATATTGTGAAAGCCAATGTCTTTCTCTCTCCATCCCTCTCTCTGTCTTCCTCTGTGTGTGTCTCTCTCTCTCTCTCTCTCCTTTATCTCTCTCAACCTCTATATATCTGTGTCATATTTATTTACGGGAATAGAGAGTAGGCATTCCAAGTAAAGCTTGAGTTGATAATAGGTAAATGTCTCACAAATATACAAGACAAATAAGTTATATTTCCTCATAGAATTTCAGTACTTGGTTAGCAGTTTTTATTCCTTCTTGATGTTACATTTCCATTAGTTTGAAATGAGAAAGTGGATTTTCTAGAACTATAACTAATAATCAAAATATTTGAGGGTGTATTATATCAGTGTTGAAAAACAGAAATTGTTTTCAGCTTTCCAAAATGATTTTTGCTGGCAAATAAGCTTTTTTGTTGCAAACTTGTATAAGTTCACTCTTTAAGCTGATTTTTTTCAATCAGTAATGTTCTGCTGATTTTGTAAAACAAGTTGTTATTGCTTTTGGCATTTTTTGAGAGAGCTTGAAAGAAACGATCATTTGCATACTCTACTTTCTATCTGATGGTTTCTAAAGCTATTAGATTAAGAGAAGAAGAAAAAAATAGCAAAATCAAAAATGTATACTTATTCCAACTGTCAAAACTTATCTGCATTACCAAATATCCTAATATATTTAAGAAGAGATGACCAAACTTTTAATCATGCCATTGTTTCTTACCTATTCAAAATGGGAAATATATCAAATGTCATGCATCCTATACTATGAGTTTAATTGTGATCTTCCAAAAAACTATGTTTAAATTTTGACCCTATATACCTGTGAAGATGACCTTGCCTGAAAATAAGTCTTTGTAGATTTAATAAGGTTAAGATGAGATCATTATGGTGATCCTTAATCCAATATGACAAGTGTCCTTATAAAAAGAGAAGAGATGCAGACACATGAGAGGAGAATGCCATATGGCAATAGAGCCAGAGATTAGAATGCTGAAGATGCAAGTCAAATGATATTACCAAATGTCAGCAAACCACCAGTAGCTGGGAAGAAGGAAGGAAGAGTTCTCCTCTACAGGTTTCAGGAGCATGGTCCTGCCATCACCTTGATTTCAGACTTGTAGACTTCAAAACTGTGAGACAATAACTCTCTGTTATTTTAAATCACCTAGTTTGTGGTACTTGTTATGGCAGCCATTAGGAAATTGATAGATATCATCTGGTCTTTATCAAAAATAAATGTAGTTTTAATTCTGATTTAAATTAGGTTTGGTTTAAAACTGAATATAATAATGTCCAACACTTCACTTGAATAGTAAGTTAAGAAATGCTGTTAGGTTGGGTATGGTGGCCCATGCTTGTAATCCCAGAACTTTGGGAGGCTGAAGTGGGCAGATCACCTGAGGTCGGGAGTTCAAGATAATCCTGACCAACATGGAGAAACCCCATCTCTACTAAAAATACAAGATTAGCTGGGCATGGTGGTGCATGCCTGTAATCCCAGCTACTCGGGAGGCCGAGGCAGGAAAATTGCTTGAACCAAGGAGGCAGATGTTGTAGTAAGCCGGGATTGCACTATTGCACTCCAGCCTGGGCAACAAGAGCAAAACTCCATCTCAAAAAATAATAAAAAAAGAAAAGAAAAGAAAAAGGAAACGCTGTTATGTTTTGATTATGGGAATAAAACCTATATTATTTTTAACAAATGTTTTCAGTGTTCTATGAAGCAATTTTAAATTAAATACCTAAAATAGTATATACACTCGTTCCTTGGTGTCCATGTGGTATTGGTTCAAACACTCCCCATGAACACCAAAATCTGCAAATGTTCAAGTCTTTTATGTTAAGTGGTGTAGTATTTGCATATAATCTATGCATATCCTCCTCTATACTTACGTTAATCACTAGATTATTTAGAATGCCTAATATAAATTATATGTAAATAGTTTCTATGCTGTATTATTACATTTTTAATTTTTATTATTGTATTGTTATCTTTTATTTATTTATTTATTTTCAATCTGTGATTTGTTGAATCCAGGGAGGTGATATCTGTGGATATGGATGGGTGACTGCACTTACTTTTATATAAAGTTGTTCATATTCATCCTTTATGCATCTTTAAAAGAAATTGTTTTACTTTCAGATGTACATTACATATTTAATGTATGTCTCTCCTCTACCAAGGAAGAAGGAAAGATACATATTGCAAGAAAGGTTGAATTCATATTGATTAGGTAGGAAAGTCGAATTTCTAAATTAGAACTTGATAAAAGAATACAATTAGAGATTATAATCACTTTGAGAAAAAGATCTGGCAGTGTCCCATAAACTCCAAGATACACCTCTCTTACGACTCTACAGTTCCACTCCTAGGAAATTACTCAAGAGAAACAGAAACATAGGTCTACACACACTTATCAAGAAAGTTAATAGCAGATTTAAGCAAAATAGACAAAAACTGAAATCTTCCTAAATTGTTATCATCAGAATGGATAAACAATGTGTATATAATAAAAAACTGTTTAGCAATAAAAATGAAGTAATTATTGATATACACAATAACATGAATTAATCTCATATAAACCATGCTAAATGAAGGAAATCTCATGCAAAAGAATACATGTAGTATACTTTCATTGATAGGAATTTCTAAAAGAGACAAAATTAATAAAAATATTGGTTACCTCTGGGGTTGGGTGGTGAAGTGTTTGACAGTAAAAAAGTATGAGGGTTTTTCCTTTGTGATGATAAAGCATGTTTTGTACCTTGATGGGTGTTGGATTGAATAGGTATATGCAATTGTCAAAATTAATGTAATAATATGCCTAGGATTTATGCATTTTATTCTGTGGAAGTTTTATTGTAAAGTGAATTGTAAACAAATATTGACCTTTACATATATACATGTATACATGCTAAGGTATGTAGGGGAATAGTGCAGTGATTCTACACATATTTTTTGAAATGTAGAAAATAAGATGATTGAACTATAGATAGGTAAAGGGATACGTGATAAAGAAAGTATAGTACAATGTAGCAAAATATTAATTAGGTACATTAAAATATTAGTGAGTATAAGGGCACTATGAAATTCTATTTTTCAGTATGTTTGAAAATTTTCAAAACAAAACGTTGAAAAATTTTAATAAGAAAAATTTACATAAATATATGCACAAATCATTTTTAGAGTGATTTTTCTAGTAGATACAATGAAAACTGTCACTTCTATATCCAAAATTCTTCAATCATATTGATCCAGAGTCATTCATGATAATTATTTAAAATAGAGATATTCCTTGAATTCAAAACAAGTAACTGTCATTTAAGATAGTTTGGTTACTAAAAGGTTCTACTAACGTCTGTATTTATTATAATAACTATATTAGATTTGTCTCATAATAATTATGAGAAATCATTTTTATAGTGTGTGGTAAATGTATAGTTATTAACTAGCAGAATTAGCATGAATTACATAAAATAAATTATTTATTTCTACATTGCTACACTTTATAATTTTATTTTAATCTTAATACATGTTTTATATAGTGGATTTTAAATAAATGTTTGTGGAAGAAAAGGATGGAGAGATGCATTCTATTTAAAGTGATAATAAGAATTATCACTATCTAGCCATGAACTAGAAATAATCAAAAGGGTCTACTCGGATACAAAAGGGGTGAGAAAATGCTGTCTATGCCTGGGCAGCTGCTTTTCTGCAACAATTTTATATTAAATAGAGGAAGATCACGGTTTTCTGTAGAAAATTAGACATCTTGCTCACATGTATTTTGTTTTGAAATATTTTAAAGGCAGTCTTTTTCAGGTGCTTGTTTGGGTACTTTTTTTTGTATTATTTTTGTATATTTTTTATATTTACATTATCTATTTTTGTATTATTTTGTATTATGTGTATTATTTAGATGTACAATGTTTGACATCTAAATAAGTATTTGGAAACATAAGTATATTTATGTACATACATTTGCACAGACACACAGACATGTATAATGTATATACAGGACCTCTGAACATCTTTCCTAATGTAATATCTTACTTAAAAAATTTGATGCATTTATTGTATATTTTATTCATTCAGAAAAGAATTTCCAAATGCCTATTTTGTTCCAAGTGCCTATTAGAGAGAAAAATGCAAATAAAACACCAACCCTATTCCTGCTGTGCTGAGAGTTTTTATATCAGTTTCCTTACAAATATAGATTTCTCAAAAGTTTGAATTTATACAAATCTCTTAATGCTTATGACAAATAACAAATCGAAATTCTCTTTCACTTAAAAGACATCTGAGGGAAAGAAAAATAAAAGGACATTTTCTTCGGCAACGGAAACAAAAAAAATAGGGATTTAGGCATTTATTTGATTGTTTGTTGTTTTAAGAAATGCTTGATTGGTTGCTTGGTCATGTTACAGCCTAACAGTGATGGTAATAATTTCAGTAAATAGCTTTTTTTTTTAAATGGCAAAATACACAAAAACTGAGAAGGAAAGTTAATACAAAGAAAGACATTCTTTCTTCAATCATATACAGGAGTCCCCAGTAGATAATCATATTTTTTCATAGTAATATTTAGTATGAACCCACTGTTGTTGACACACTGTGTTAAGTATTTTAGATATATTATTTCACTAGATGTTTATAACAATTTTTGATGTTAGATTGTGATCTCTGTTTTATAGATTTTTTTTAAAAGAAGACTTTGGGGGAAGGGACTTGTCTGGAGTCACCTGTGAAAGTTTGAATTGATTATCTGTAAACAGAGAGCTATATTTTTTGAAGAGACTATTTAGTGTTAATATTTAACTTAATAAAAAGAAAAGTAAAATCTAATCTTTATTAATACCATTCTGCTTCCATAATAATGATAAGGTCTGATTCTATCAAAAAATTATTATTTTATTGGTTGCTAACATGGTATTCAGATGATTACCACTATCCCAGTCTTCTGGTCTTTAAGTGGCTTGCTGATTCAGAACAAAATCAAAGAAGTATTTTGGCCTTTCTTTATAAAGCGCTAAATATTGTGGATCTTCTGATGCATGCATAATTGAGCAAAAACTTGGACTCAAGGCAAGTGTATGCAGCTTACCACCACGAAAAACTTAGTTGTCAGATACAAGTGTCCTAGTCCATTTTGTGTTGCTATAAAAGAACACCATAGAGTGAGTAATATATTGTAAAGAAAATAAGTTTATTTTTCATAGTCCAGAGACTATGTGCAGTCTACTATCAAAGTGCAGGCATCTGGCTTGGGCCTTCTTGCTGCATCATAACACACTGGAGGGAAAGTAGGTGAGGATGGGGGGCAAATTCATCCTTTAATCAGGAACCCACTCCAGGAATACCTAACCCACTCCAAGGTAACAACCTAAATTCATGAGGGTTTTGCCCTTATGACTTAATCATTTTCTAAAGGTTTCATCTCTCTGTGCTATTGCCTTGAGAATTAAGTGTCCAAACATGAATTTTTTGAGATACACGCAAATCATTGCAACGAGTTAGTAAAAGCAAAATATAGATTGTTCTAAATTGGCAGTTGCAATATTATAAACTTCCTCTGAAACAATGAAACCTAGGGGAAAGCATATTAATAAATGGCTGTGTTGCTTATCTTATTTCTCTGATGACCTCCTTATTCATCAATATATTGTCCAGACTCCAACAGATTTTATCTCAAAAGAGAGAGTCCAAAATTTAAAAAATAATTTAACTCTCTCATGCCTTCTCTTGCACAATGTGCACAAAAAATAATTTATAAAATAGGCAAGTGTATAATCTGTATTGGTAGGAGAAGGAGAAGGAGGAAAGATAGGATAAAGCAACAAAAAGAGGACTTTATTAATAGAGTACTAGAAGACCCTATTAAAAAAATAAACATAATAGAAAAAGAAGACAAAGAATTAAAGGGACAGTATGAAGTAGAGAAACCAGTGAGCTAAGGGCAAGATGAGGGAGTCAAAGTGTTAAGCTAGGATCTCAAACTCATTTTTTATTTATTTATTTTTTTCCTGAGGTCAGACAGATAATGTGAATGAGTAAATTGGGCTGATTGTAAGAAGAATGTGACCAGTGTTTCATTTATTTTTGTTTTGTTTTTAAATGAGCTTTCTTTCCTTGCATGTGATAGGGAAATAAACATTTCTTCTTGAAATAAACAATAATAAAAGTGAAATGATTAAAGGTAATGTTCTCGGTCTCTGGAAAACAACAAAGAATGGTGTGGCAAACCAGCATTCATACTGGCCCTGGAAGAGAACCGGTGGTAGGCACCATTCAGCTTTGTCCAGTATTGACACTATTTTTTAATGAGAAGCTGAAATCCAACTTTTAAGATAAATCTGAAATACTGACAACTCATAAAAAAAAAAAATATTTAAGTTAATGTGAATACTCTCAAAGCCCTTATTGACTCCACCCCTACAGGTTGGGAATTGTGGCCTATAGCTACCAGACTGTATGCTTACTATTAAAAAGTTAAGCGGGCCAGGCACAGTGGCTCACAGAATATCATCTCAGCACTTTCAGGGGCTGAGGCGGACGGATTGCCTGAGGTCAGGAGTTTGAGACCAGCCTGGCCAACATGGTGAAAGCCCATCTTGGCTAAAAATACAAAAAAATTAGCCAGGTATGGTGGCACGAGCCTGTAATTCCAGCTACTCGGGAGGCTGAGGCAGGGGAATTGCTTGAACCAGGGAGGAGGAGGTTGCAGTGAGATGAGATCGCACCACCACACTCCAGCCTGTGCAACAGAGTGAGACTTTATCTCAAAAAAAAAAAAAAAAAAACAAGTTAAGCAGAAGGGAATAAAATGATATCCTAACTTAACCTCTAGCTATTCTCCAGGCCTGATGGGTCCTGCTGCTTACTCTGCTCTTCTCCAGATGTCCAGATGACTTTTCTATAGGTGAGACTAGCACAAAGCTCTCCATCAGTTACAGTCATGCATCACGTAACAATAGTGATGTGTTCTGAGAAATGTGTCCTTAGGTGGCTTCGTCACTGTGCAAACATCCCACAGTGTACCTACACAAACCTAAACGGTATAGCCTCCTACACACCTAGGCTATATGGGATAGTCTATTGATCCTTGGCTACAAACCTATATGGCATGTTACCGTACTAACTCTATAGGCAATTATAACACAGTGTTAAGTATTTGTGTATCTAAATATATCTAAACATAGAAAAAATACAGTAAAAATAAAAGTATTATAATCTTATGGGGTCTCTGTTGTATATGCGGTCTGTTGCTGACTGAAACGTAATTGGTGCGTAACAGTACTTGATTTTTAAAAGGGTTTTAAGATTTTGCTTTGATCTAAAATAATTTTTTAATGAGAGCCGTACAGTGTTCAATTCTGGCTTATTTGTTGTCATCTATGTTCTAAGATCAAGCCTATTCCAAGGAATAAGTCCTACAAACACAGCTGGCTTCATGGGTATGGCATCACTGGAGTTGCAAAGGGTTCTGCACTCAGAAAGAATCCCTGTGTTTAGGGTTTAATAAAACTCTGTGAATGCTGTCTTAAAATTATCAATAATTTTATGTTTGTTTGTGTTTTAAAAGGCTTGATGGGACATGGATCATGAGTTGGGGCTTAGAGTCTTTGCTCACAGGTTGTCCTGCCTCCTTCTGACCTCCACCATCTCCCCACTTCCCCAGCTTGGGTTCTTGGTTGGCAATGCCCCACTCCTGTAAAGCTATCACTGGCACTCTCCACGCCAGCAAGGGTCTGGACACAGGTATTAGGAGAGTTAGGGTATGCATATATATTACAGGGACCAAGTCATGGGACTTTGCCCAAGGCACCTATAAGGCCCCATTATTGAGGGGTCCCAATATTAAATAGGAAATAAAAAACACCACAGCAATTCAAGAAAGACCACAGAAGAAAAAAAAAAAAAGTGAGTTTTGTTTTGTTTTGTCATTTTGCTTTCTGGACAATGTGTCCCATATTTTCATTTTATACTGGACTCTCAAAATAACGTAGCCAGCCTTGCTTCTCAGGGTGTTTTATTAGTGCTTACCTACTCTTTCCTTTGCACTCCACAAACCACTTCTTCTTTGCCTAAAATGTGCAACATCAAAATATACGGTCCAGCAAAACCTAACAGTCCTTTAAAATGTAGTTTAAAGAAACAGGAAGCAATTCTATTTAGAAGCAGCCTTACACTCTACCCCAAATCTGGAAAGTGTGAAGAGCAAATGCCAGCATAATAGCTATCATTCTTTGTTGTTAGCACACCTGCTTGTTCACTTTAGTTTTCTCACACATATAGTGCATATAAGGCAGAGCTGTGATGTGCTCAGACAGATCACATTCAAATTCTCATTCTGCCACTTGCTAAGTGATGACCTTGGGCAAGTTGCTTAACCTTCCTTAGCCAGCTTCACTCTTACAAAACAGTTTTAATAATGAATGTTCTCACAGTGTTGTTCAGGTTGAATCGTGTAAGATGAAACAAATATGTAGCATAATGCCTAGCATATATTACAAGCACATTCTTATGAAAACCTATATATATATACAATGTTAATAATAATTTATATTTTTAGTATTTTAATGCACACAGGGTTAACTCCTTTTTGTGTCAGAGAAAAACAAATCTTTAATTTTAGCTGAAATGATTAGAAGTCATTATATAGCATTTCTAAGGTTGTGACTACTGAGTCTGCATTGGCCCATCAACTGTCATCATGGGGAAGAGATGAGTGGGCCAAGTGCCTTGCAGTAGCAAGCTTAAAGTTAATTTATGGTCTTTGGCAGAAGTGAGCCCTAAGAACAATATTCAAGGTCTTTAATATATCAAAAGGCTTTTTTTTTCTTAGATAACAAAAATCTCCTCCAGTTTTTTGATATGTGAAATTTTAGTGTGCATGAAATGGAACTCTATATTTGTCAACACTGCATGTTTTAATAGTGTTACAGAGGTGGCTAATGTCTATGATAATCAACAGTTAGCAAAAACATGAATTTGGATATTTTCACATTTATTACACACACATACAACAACAGTATTTATGTAATCACAGAAATTTAACACACAATAAAATCAAATTCCAAATAAGCCATAATTTTTATCAGGGCACTTTTAAGTAAGGTGTGTGAAAACATTGCGGGTACTCACAGATGATGCAACTAATTTGTTCAATCTTAAAATGAAAACTCACAATTCAGGTAAGAGATGGAGAAACAATTTTTGCAGAGATAAATTTAACTTGTATTAAAATTTTACTATCCTCTTTTCAAAATCATGAAATCAACATATTTAGTCGTAACTCATATGCTGCTTACTAAAAAATTGTGTCGAAGTCAGTTGGTCAGTGAAGTCTATGGATCCATTAAAAACACAGATAGCTATTGATTAACAGAAATCAGCAAAGACCTATAAGGCAGTTAACTAAAAGCAGAACAAAACACATTCTTACAAGTGAGAAAAACCAGGAGAAGAATTTTAATTACTCTCTCACGAACTCATAAAAACAAACAAACAAATATGCAATCAGTAGAAAACAGATGTCTGGCCAGGTGCAGTGCCTTGCACCTGTAATCCCAGCACTTTGGGAAGCCGAGGCGGGCGGATCATGAAGTCAGGAGATCGAGACCATTCTGGTTGACACGGTGAAACCCTGTCTCTACTAAAAAGTACCAAAAAAAAAAAAATTAGGCGTGATGGTGGGCACCTGTAGTCCCAGCTACTCGGGAGACTGAGGCAGGAGAATGGCATGAATCTGGGAGGTGGAGCTTGCAGTGAGCCGATATAGCGCTACTGCACTCCAGCCTGGGTGACAGAGTGATACTCTGTCAAAAAAAAAAAGACAAACAAAACAAACAAAACAAAAACAAACAAAAAAAATCAGATGTTTGTCTGTGACTAGGTTAACTAAATTACATCTTAGCAAAGGAGCGAATATGATAAAATACCTAAGGTCTAAATACCAAGTAGAAATAATTGTTTGGCTGGTGACAAATATTAGAATTAAATAGGAAAAACTTATGAATTATCTAAAAAAAAATTTCCAAATGATCTACAATGTCTGTGGAAAGAGAACTAGTATCATGAAATGAGATGCACAAATGTGAAACAATTTTAAATCATTGCTGAAACTGTAGGGACCTAAATAGTAGTTGGAATTAATTCCCACTGAAGTAACTAAATGAATTACTTCTGCTTCAATGAATTAAACTGAAACATATTTGCTCTAATTTAGGTTTGTGTCATTTCGTTCTGTATCAATGGAAATAGATAAGTGTTTCCTATATTTATTATTTCAGGAACACAGTAAATTCCCTGTCAACTTTCTCAAATGTTGTTTTTCATCTTTTGGCCCCATTCACTCTCCATCTTCTTATAGAGGTTATTTAAAAGCTTAGCACAACGTAATGAAGTTTGCAGGATGCTTTAATATCATATAATTGATTTGATAAAAATAGAGAGATGGAGGAGAGAGAAGAGTAAGAGATAGGCTGAGCGCGGTGGCTCACGCCTGTAATCCCAGCATTTTGGGAGGCCCAGGCGGGCGGATCACCAGGTCAAGAAATCGAGACCATCCTAACCAACATGGTGAACTGGAAAAAGACAAGTATGCTCACTCTGAACACTTCTATTTAACATACCACTGGAAGTCCTAGCCCAGGCAATCAGGCAAGAGAAAAAAGTAAAAGTCATCCAAATAGGAAAAGAAGAAGTCAAACTATCTCTCTTTGCTGACAATGTGATTCTATACCTAGAAAACACTAAAGACTCTATCAAAAGACTTTTAGATCTGACGAAGGACTTCAGTAAAGTTTTAGGACACAAAGTCAATGTACAAAAATCAGTAGCATTTCTGCCAATAATCAGTAGCATTTCTGGCAAAAAACAGTAGCCCTGCTGCCAATAGCACTTCACCAATAACATTCAAGTTGAAAGCCAACCAAGAACACAATCCAATTTACAACAACCCCCAATATTAAAATACCTAAGAATACATTTAACTGAGGAGGTGAAAGATCTCTACATGGAGTACTACAAAACACTGCTGAAAGAAATCAGAGATCACTCAAACAAATGGAAAAACATTCCATGCTCATAAATTGGAAGAATCAGTATTGTTAAAATGGCCATACTGCCCAAAGGAATCTACAGATACAACACTATTCCCATCAAACTGCCAATGTCATTTTCCACAGAGTTAGAAAAAGTTATTCTAAAATTCATATAGAACTGAAAAAAACAAGCCTGAATAGCCAAGCAAACCTTAAAAAAAATAAAAATAAAAAACAGAACAAAGCTAGAGGACTCATACTACTTCAAACTATACTATAATGCCTCAGTATCAAAAAGAGCATGATACTGGTGCAAAAATGGACACACAGACCAAGGAAACAGAATGGGGAACCAGAAATAAAGCCACACACCTGCAATAATCTGGTCTTTGACAAAGTTAACAAAAAAAAAAATAATAAAGGGGAAAGGACTCCTGATTAAATAAATGGTACTTGGATAGCTGGCTAGTCATGTGCAGAAGAATGAAACTGGACACATACCTCTCTCCATATACAAAAATTAACTCAAGATGGAATAAATATTTAAATGTAAGGCCTCAGAGTATCAGAATACAAGAAGAAGGCTGGGCGCGGTGGCTCACGCCTGTAATCACAGCACTTTGGGAGGCCAAGGTGGGCGGATCACGAGGTCAGGAGATCCAGAGCATCTTGGCTAACACGGTGAAACCCTGTCTCTACTAAAAATACAAAAAAATAAAAAATAAAAAATAAAAAATTACAGCCGGGGCCTGTAGTCCTAGCAGCTCTGCAGTCTGAGGCAGGAGAAAAGCGTGAACCCGGGAGGCGGAACTTTCAGTGAGCTGAGATTACGGCACTGCACTCCAGCCTGCGCGACAGAGCAAGACTCGTCTCAAAAAACAACAAGAACAACAACAACAGCAACAACAACGACAACAACAAACCTAGGAAACAACATTTTGGACATCAGCCTTGGGAAATAATTTATGATAAAATCCTCAAAAGCAATGTAGCAAAAACAAAAATTGACAAGTGGTACCTCATTAAACTAAAGAGACTCTGCACAGCAAAAGAAACTATTAACAGAGTACACAGATAATGTAAAGAATGAGAGAAAATATTTGAAACTATGCATCCAACAAAGGTCTAATATCCAAGTCTCTGAGTAAGTTAAACAATTCAACAAGCAGAAAGCAATTAATTCCATTAAAAAGTGGGCGAAAGACATGAATGGAAATTTTTCAAAAGAATAAATACAAGCAGCCAAAAAACATATGGAAAAATGATCCACATCACTAATCATCACAGAAATGCAAATGAATTCCACAATGAGAGACACCATTTCACCAGTCAGAATGGCTATTACTAAAATGTCAAAAAAAAAAACAGCAGTGCTGGTGAGGCTGCAGATAAAAGGGAATGCTTGTACACTGTTGATGGGGATGTAAATTAATTTAGTCACTATGGAAAGCAGTTTAAAGATTTCTCAAAGATCATAAAACAGAACTACCATTCAGCACAGCAATCCAATTACTGGGTATATATCCAAAAGAAAATAAATTGCTTTACTAAAAGGAAACATGCACTCATATGTTCATCACAGCACTCTTCACAATAGCAAAGGCATGGAATCAATCTAGGTGCCCGTCAATGGTGAACTGGATAAAGAAAAGGTGGTACACGTACACCATGGGATACTACACAACCATAAGAAAGAATGAGATCATGTTCTTTGTAGCAACATAGATGCAGCTGAAGGCCATTATCCTAAGTTAATTAATGCAGGTACAAAACAACAACAACAACAACAAAAACCCATGTTATAGGCGAAAGATAAACACTGAATACCAATGGAATTAAAGATGGCAACAAGAGATACTGGGGACTATTGGTGGGGAGGGATGAAGAAAGCGGGGAAGGATGGGAAACTAACTATTGGGTACTATGCTCACTACCTGGGTGATGGAATCAATTACACCATAAACCTCAACATCACACAATTTCCCCATGTAACAAGCCTGCCTACATACCTACTGAATCTAAAATAAACATTGAAATTATCTTATAAAAAGTGAGAAGCCCTAAGTCAAAAAAAGTAATGAAATGAAGTAAAAAGTTTTAACTGAAAGATTTAAAAATTAGTGCAATGTTTAAAGCAAAATCAAAAAGGAATCAAGGAAAGAAGAAAGGACAGAAAAAAGAAAGGACAAAAGAGGAAGGAAAGAAGGAAGGAAAGAAAGAAG
>NW_012120032.1:527815-555697 GCF_000951035.1 Colobus angolensis palliatus | reverse complement strand
AAGGAAGGAAGGAAGGAAGGAAGGAAGGAAGGAAGGAAGGAAGGAAGGAAGGAAGGAAGGAAAGAAGGAAGGAAGGAAAGAAGGAAGCTTTAGAAAAACATAAATTTACAAGAAGAAAAATAAAATAGTAATTGGCTCTATTTGAACAAATTTACATAAGGCTAATATTATATACTTTCAACTTTTATAGTCAATCTATTCACAAAAGATGGAAGACAGTATAGTTTCAGAAGAATACCTGAATATAATAAAAAAAAAAAAGCAAAAACGTTACTACAGATGACAGAGGTTGTGTGTTAGAAGGGAAGAGAGAGGTGAAGGAAGATAGGAGATATAATTTTAAAGAGGAAAGCCAAAAAATAATATCATTAGTTGAAGAAATAAGAAATGCAGGTTTGGATTAAAAATAGGGATATACATGTCTGGGATGTGTATAAATTTCTGGTAAGAGAAAGGCAGGTATTCTCTAAAAACTGGTAAATAAATTAGATTCAACAATAGTAACACATTATTGAGACATTTAAACGTGTCAGAAAAAATATAAAAATACACAGGTTTAAAGAAGTAGTGTGTTCTTTTGAGTGTGAGATTGCGAGTGGGAAGGATGTATGACTAGGATGGTAGTTCTGACTTTGTGCATACTGTATGTAGGTAACAAAGCAAACCTCTACTCTTTTGAGAAGTTAGGATATTTAGTCTGAGAAGTTTGAGTGTGGAGTATGAAGCAACTTTGGCTAAAAATACAGAAGGTTTTCTAATGAATAACACTGGAATAAACCACTTTGTAAAAAAGTGAATTAATAAGATATTTAAGGAAAATTTCATGCATATAAGAGACATTATATTTGAGGTTCTATGGTCTAACATGCCTTTAGTAGAAGAATTTTCAAAGAAATGCTACTAGATGACAAACTCAAGTTATTTTTTAAATATGATATTTTAACTGAGTTTTTGCAATAAGAAATCTCATAGTTATCCTTTACTTTCTCCATATTTATCTTATGTTAAAATAATTCAGCTTTTAGAAATAAAGCAACAAATTTAACTTAAGGCAAAATAAGGCCTCATATTACATTTTCATGGAAGATAATTTTGATGAAAACCTCTCAGATAAATCAAAGGAAAAAGAAGCTAGAAGTACATAAACAAATTATAAAGTAGAAATTGGTCCTGTGAGGAGAGATTTATTTGGTTTAATTTTCTTTGGGTAATATAAAATATGTAATCTATTTTATGAAGTTTTTTTGTCATTTTTCATATTCAGTTTGAATTCACACCTGAAAGAACCAGATGAATGTTACTATTTCTTTTGAGCCTGAAATTTCTTTCCAACACTCCTCACAGAACTGAAACATTAATACTAAGCAGTACTGTCTATGCCTGAAGGAGCAGCCATCACGGAGCTAGGTGACACATCACTGCTCCCTGATGTCTGGCAATGTCCAAAATGCAAGCCAGCCCTCTGGAAGTGTTGGTGCTGGCACCTGTCAGCCCACTTCACTCTTCACAACAATTGTTGGAATTGGAACAGCCTTCCTCATATTGAGCCCAATTCTAGACCACATAAATAAAGTATATGGCTTTTCCTTAAAATATTATGTCTTTTCTTGTAGGGTGAATATTTTTTGTACCTTAAACTTACTGTATAGTTGGCTTCCAGATCTAAGTCACCAACAAAAAAGTCCTGACTGTATTATACTATGTTGTATGATGTTGTTTATATTATATTATATTATATTATATTATATTTATCATATTATATGTAAAGTAAAATGCATCCCCTCTCAGTATTCACCCAACCATCCTAATGGCACATCTTTAAGTGGCACAAACTTTCACTGTTTAATTATTTAGGATGATCCCAGGTTTGTTATTAATGGTTTTTAGGCTGCTGTTCTTTATCACTTTCAAGAGGTGAGCCTTCCAGTTTTATCTTTGACTTTTACCTATATGGTCTTATACCTCAGTCATTAAGTATTAGTGATCAAGACATGTTTTTAAAGTCTATGCTTTTCCCCATTCTTCTTATTTTGCCAGGGATTTCAACGTCTATCACCCAAGCTCTATTTCTCAAGATGTGACAAACACCTAACTACCCTCCTACAAGACTCAGGTAAAACATTTCCTGTGAGAACATGTTTTCTGACAAACCACAGATAACTACGTACTCCTTTCTACTCCTACTGAAGCCCATGATCATGTCTATGAAGGAATAACTTATTACAAGAGGCTCCTAGATGACTTCCTATTTCCTCTATGCACCAAATCATGCATAATTTCATAATCTCTTCCCATTGCTTTTAGGATAAAATTCTAAAGATTTAACACATTTAGCATGAAATATAAGGCTCTTCATGATGTGATCCCAGACTGCTTCTTTAGATGTATTGATGTTCCACATACATGCATAAGAAATCTCTCTCATGTCACCCCAGCAACCCATCCCATTTCCACATAGTCCATCAAAGAGGCAGTGAATAATTCCTTCAGGTAATTCAGATCTAAGTTTAAATACCTTACCATATTTATTGGTGCATTTATTGACTCCTGTATAAAATGATCTACCCAGTCACTCATATCCCAGTTTTATACCACTTAGCATTTATTTCTGTCAAGAACAGTAATGCTTGTTTGCATTTTTCTCTTCCATTAAAAAGCAAGTGGAATGACACTAGGGATGTTGTCTCATTTTCTGCTGAATTCCTAACACTTAAAATGTTGGTTATTTTTTTTTAAGTGAGGAATGAATGAATGCTGGCTTCCTGAAAAATGAAAAGTTTCTTTTCAAGTTACCTAGGAAACACTGTATTAGCATCTTGCATTCCCCCCTTTTCACATCAAGTATCTGAAAGTTGAAACAGGCTGCATTATTACCTCTCCCAAAGTGCCCAATATTTTAGGATTCAATAAATGAAAAATTTTTAAAAAATTCATTATAATTTGAAAAGAAGAAATGAAATTTTAATTGTCATAAATTAGTAAGAAAATAAATTCATGATGTATTGAGTGAATTCAGTTTTACAGAGAAACTGTTCCGTGGTTCTTATTGTTTTTCCTTTGGAATACTGTAAACTTCAAGGAAGGACAGACTGACATCTGCATTTCTGCCCTGGGAGCCTCTGACCCAGCCCATACTTCCTGATGCTACAAGATCTCCTTCATCACATCTACCTCTAAATCCACTTCTTTTGTATTTCTTTTTTTACTCTCAGTTTGGTGAAGGAAACTAATCTGATAATCCTGTCTGAGAAAAAAAATATATATATATTGATATCTTATAATGGCTTAATTCATCTTTTACAAAGGTTTGTATGTTTAAACCCAACAGCCAGTAGCCCAAAGGAATGATGAAATAATTTAATCTTTTGATTGTAATTCCCAGTAGGGAAGGTGTTATCTTTCTTTCAGCTCCTTGAGTGAAACTACATAAAAAGATGTTCTGCATAAAGGTGATCTAGATTACCAAAGAGGGGCATTTTCTTTTAATATTGTTAGTTTATTAACAAAATATTTTTCATGGTAAAAATAGTAATAGTAGTAATAATAATAATAATTATGAGAATTAAAATTTATTGAGAATTTGCCATGTACCAAACATTATGCCAAATGCTTTTAAAACAGTGTCTCATTTCACCATCATAAATGTACTATAGAAAATCACTTTTATCCCAAATTTACAGGTAGAAAATGAGGCTTCAATAGGTTAAGTAGCATGGTCAAAGTCTCACTGCTGGTCAGTGGCAGGGTTGGGATTTACATTATGATCTGTATAATTCCCAAAATCATGATTTTCTATAGCCTCTCAAGAAAACCCACACAGTTTTAAAATTGGGTTATGTCTTATCTGTCATTAAACCCTAGGCATGAATCCCTTACTAATAACCTTGAGTGGTGACAAAGCCTTTTCTTTCTGAAAATGAGAAACTAAATGACATCATAAAGTAGCAACTTACTTTTTTATCCAGCTCTAATCGTTACCACATCATTTTTCTTAATGGATCAAAATCTACCAACTATATAATTTGTACTATTTAATCCCATTCTTGATCTTAAACAATTAAGCTAGGAAAAAATGAAAAAAGTACCCTAAAAAAGCTTCTAATTTCATATTTTAAAGATGTATGGAAATATTTTAATAGATAGAAAAAACTAGATAAATCTTAAAACCATCTTTATACATCTTTAAAGTCACTATACCTTTTTAAAATTAAGGATCTTAACGTATCAATTTTTCAAACTTTCAAATTTATTGCCCAATATGCTCTAAAATCTACATGTGAAAAATTATTTTAAAAACTTGACAAGAGAAAAAAGACATGATGTGAGAATTCTTTAGATAAAAGACCACTTCAGTTACATTAGCAAATATTTTGATTTAACTTGTCTGCTAAAGTGTAGCATCCACATCCTTGTATTTCTATCTCTTTATTTTGATTTAATTTGAGATATGTTATGACATAAAATAGATCTACTGAGTTTCAGGAAGTATTTTTATCGTTTGGGGTTTATTTATTGTTTTAATTTTAAGAGCTAATGAGAAAATTAAGACATGCCATTGAAAACAATACAAGCTAACTGCTTTTAAAATGCTGAAAATGGCCATTAGAAAATATATTTATTCAAATACCACTATATTCTTTTTTAAAAACGTCATCAAGTTTTACTTGTTTAAAAATCAGAGAGCTGCTTACATGTTTCATTCTAAACCATTGGTTTAGCTATTGAACTAACTTTGGTTACTATTACTTTTTTACACTTATAATCTTAACAGCTTTGTTCCTTTCCTTATTTTTCTAAAAGAATGAATCCAATATTATAGTAATTTATTGTTTAGAAAAAAATGAATATAGAGATTTCTTAATTTTTTTTATTTAAGGCATCTGCTGGTAGAGCTGTCATTGTTCTTAATTCATTGAAAATGGTCAATGGGAAGGCCAATTTAGTTGCTTTGACTTGAAAATACAAACTATTTTCCCTAAATATTACTTTCTAGCATTTTTACAAGTCCAATAATGTGTTCATATATGAATCATAAAGCATACATTTTTAGATTGCAAAATTATACTAACATGAGACAAGGTACTTTAGATTTGGATTGTGAAAATATCAGTTTTAAATTTATAGTAATACTTGCTTCAGTTTCTGTATACATTGTCAAGTTTATTGCAGGAAATGAGGAGGAGTTAATTTTGTATTTCATTCATTATTCAAATAATTATTAAGATGTTTATAAACTCATCACAAGCGTTGCTCATTTTTACTGGCTTTCAATCCATGTTTAAAATCCTATTGTAAAACTGCAACACATGAGGTTTGATAGAGAATATAAGTTGAGAGGAATTTGAAAGATTTCACAAAACCCACAGAAATATTCTCTTGGAAATTTTTTTTTTTTTTTATGTTAACTATACAATGCTCTTTAGTGATATACTGCTGCTGGCAAAAATTATATATATATAATTTTTATATTTCTCATTGCAACTCTAAATAAATACATATATTATTCAAGTTTTCTATACAAATTTAGTGTTTAGTTAGTATCACATGAATCTCTCTAAAGTTACATGAAATCAGAGTAAATTATTATAATCACCTGCATTTTAATATTCAACTTGCTTTTTGTATCAGTGGTTAATATGGTAAAGTTTTAATATATTTCATCTTTATTTCCTAAAATAATATTAAAGGGATGGTAATATGAAAAGAACCACAATAGTTATTTAGGATCGTAAAGTAAGATATTTTTCAATATGCAGAAGGCAAAGAAAAACACCAAGTATGTAAAAAGATGATAATACAGTTATATAATTTAAGGAAAATACAATATCGAAATCTCATAGGTGTTCTGTTTCAAATAATTAACGGAAATTCGGAGGAGCAAAGCAACGTAACTACCATAGTAAATACATACATATACAAAAATAGACTAAATATAAAATATATCTTATTTTTTATATTTACTAATACAAATTGTTTTAAAATAACATTATAGATTTATGCTTCATACCTTCTCATTGAAACATTTTCCAATAAAATTGTTGATGCTTCCAACAATTCCTGTCATAGCAATTTGACATTTAAAATCAAGAACTATCTAAAGCTACTAAATCTTTGCCACTAGCCTTAATGAAGCAATATTCTTCTATTCCCATGAGTTATTCAAGTTTATAAAATGTTGAAATCAGATGACAAAATATTGTATTTTCATATGGACTATGTATTCTTATATAAGCCATTACGAATCAAAAGAAAACTGGAAGTAAAAATGAAACTTCATTTAGTTGTTTTATTTTCTTTAAATTGATTACCAGAAGCAGAATTTCTTTATTTTTAATTAAATTAAGCAATGTAAATTAAGTATACTGTCACAAAGTAATTTATCTTAACTAGTAAGTAAAATCTCCATAGTTAAAAACAATAGCAGTTTCTTCTATGGTTATATATTGCCCCTTTGTTTTAGTTATCTATGGGTGGCAAAAGAGTGGTAGATAGCACTGTTTAATGCATCCTTATAAAAAGCAAATACGTATTATGTTGTATTGGGGACCACAAATGAGCTTGGTTTTATTTCATGTTTTGTGTGCATAACTTCCATAATCTTATATTCCTTTAATTATTTTTGTGCATTTTGGTTACTTATTGATTAAACATATTCTACATTAATTTTATTTTATTTTGTTTGATTTTGATATATTTACTATTGCTTTTAGTTGAATTTAATAGTAGATTTTATTGCTAAACATGTGATTTAAATCCAGGAGTAATTAGAGCATATTTCATATGTGCCACTTTTTAAAGTGTAAATTCTAGAGGGAAATTATAACAGTAATTGGTAATTGTACTATTTAGAATATTATAATTTTGTATTAGCAGGTAAAGCAATGAGGATATAGATGCTTTGACAACTAATCCGCAGAGAAATACGAGTTTTTTTTTCTTCTGCTTGTGCAAAGCAAATTAGAGAAACAATCAATATTTCTTTTCCAGAAGCATTTGCTCTCTGCCCCAGATTTATGTTGGAATGTTTATTTGGTTTGTATCATTCTCAAGAGATGTGGCTTAATAGAATTACTTGGATAACAGTCTTAGAAACCTAATGACAATTGTTTGATTTTCCCAAATAACCACTTCCTAACGATTATTATTGAATCTTGCAGTGTTAAAATGACATGTTCGGTTTTAGATGAGCATTTACAAATTATTTCAGCTATTCTGCTACTTGCTATAAAATAAATGTCATTTTTTTTGACCTATGTTAGATGTTAAGAATCAGTCAATTGTTTTAATATAAATGTTGCATTGTTCACCTATGCTTCACACAGGGATGAACAACAATTTGAAGCTACTAGATCAATTCTATGCATGTTATTTGCAGTAAGTAGACATTAAAGTACAGACCTTTTTTTTTTTTTTAGATTGGATTGTCTCTTGATATAAATTAATTCATAGTAACTACTAATACTGAGGATTGTCCTCCATGTAAACATGTATTGATACTTTTCCAGATTTTTCCACATTAAGTTCTCATTAATCATTGTATATTCCAGCAGCATATCAAAAAATTAATAATTTATTTAGAACTTAGTAGAGCTACACTATGTAGAGTGAAAAACAAAACAACACCTTACCCCAATTCACAAATAAGTGTACAATATTATATTGGCACATTTCTAATTTTGCAATAAAAAAGGATTACAGTTCAATTCTGACTTGACTACTTTGTTCTGTGCATGAGCAAATCCAAAGATCTCTATAGCTTATTATCCGTAAAGTGGGTAAAAGAGATGTAGCATTAAAACAATAAAAATAGTGCCTGAGGCTGGGCACAGTGGCTCACCCCTGTAATCCCTGCACCTTGGGAGGCTGAGGCAGGTGGATTGCTTAAGCCCAGGAGTTTGAGACCAGCCTGGGCAACATGGCAAAGCCCTATCTCTACAAAAAATAAAAAAATTAGCCTGGTCTGCTGGTGCAGCCTGTCTCAGCTACCCGAGAGGCTGAAGAGGGAGGATCACTTGAGCCCAGGAGGTCGAGGCTACAAAGAGCGGTGATCATGCCACTGCACTCTTGCCTGGGCAACAGACTGAGAGACCCTGTCTCCAAAAAGAAAAAAATAGTAATAATACTTGACACAGGGCTACCTATACAGTCATTTTTTATTTTATTACTGTTACATTCTTCATGTCAAAATGGCGTGGTTAACATTGCATGGGCTTTGAAGTTAAAAAGACCATCTTGACTCTGCTAACTATGTAACCGTGAGCAAATTATATTACTGAACTGAGCTTGCCTATTATTTAGCATAAGAATAATATTTTATTTTACATAATATTGTTGGAGATTACGTGAGATAAAATAAATATATTTTTATATTAAGAAGTCAACAAATATTTGTTTTATTTTTTACCCCATCACTCAACTGAAGAAAAAAATGAGATCTAATGTACAGCTTGGTGATTGTAGTTAATAATGTAGTGTACACTTAAAATTTGCTAAGAGGGTAGATCAGCAGTATTCTCATCACACACACACACACAGTAATTATGTAAGGTGATTTATATGTTAATTAGCTTGATTGTGTTGTTCATTTCACAATGTATACCTATATCAAAACATCACAGTGTACACCATTAATGTGTACAATTTTGTTTATCGATTATACCTCAGTAAAGGTGAAAAAAGAAAAAAATGAATTAAAATAAAGGATTATAAGCACTTAAATCTACTAAGCTTTTTAATAAAATGGTAACATTTTTATTCCAGAAAAGGTAGATGAAATTATTGAAGAGTAAATAACTAGTTTAGATTCTAAATACATGTGGATCATATTTTATGTCACAAAAGGGAAATTTTGTGTTTGTAAAACAAATGTATCTAATCACTCATAAAATCAAGAAAACCACTTGAGCTTTTATATTTGTCAAAGTGTGCATTGTACCATTTTCTATTTCATACAAAAAAATGTGAACAATCAAAAATGAAAGCAGTTAATAAATAACTAAAGGCAAAATATTTTAACTAACAAAAGTCACTTTAAAGGAGTCTTACTCCACTCTTTAAGCAATAATAACAAAAATAAGACACTAAGCTAGTTAAGAAGGATGATTCAGACAATTGGCAATTTGTATTTTGAAGTCAGGAAGCCTTTTATATGACTACTTCAAATAGCAGAACACTGGTCAGATGGCTCATCCACCCTTTCTAAAACTTTTTGCTCAAATGACTAGAACCATATCTTTATAATTATGTATGTACTCAAGATAATAGCCATGTAAGCACGAATGCAAAAAAAAAAAAAAAAAAACTGCAAAATATGCTTTTACCATTATCTTATTATCCTATTTTTCATTTATCTGTCTTTTTACTTTATTTCCCAGGAAGTGCCCTCATTTATCCCCCAGCACTATATTGCAGTCCTGTGATAAGCCATATTGGAGCTGAAGCAAAAGGAAAAATCAGTAACATTTATCTTGTGTTTGTTTTAAAATTTATTTTGTTAACTTTGAATTTTTTAATTTTTTATTTTCATTGCATTATATTAAAATAGTATTTATTTGGATTGCTGAGTTGATTGACGCATACTCAAACTTTCACTCAAAGTGAGTGCCTCACTTGCTTCAGTCTAGTCACCACCCTGCTAACTATTGTTTGGTTTGTACACTTTCTTAAAGCTGGGTAAACCTGGTGTTGTTTGAAAACTTGTGATTTATGAGTTTGCTTGTTAATGCAAACCAAGAACATGACATTTACTGTAGTGGAATTGAAATTATATAAATCAAATTTGTTTAAGTGGAAACAAATTGGAGAAAATTGAGACAAAAAGAAAATAAAATTTCAAAACTAAAACTCTGGTTAATATATTTAAAGATACAAAATGATATTGTTACCAAGAAGGAAATTCCACCTACAAAAAAATTGAATATGCAGAGAACTGACAGGAGTTCTTGGTTTTCAGTGAATCTGTTTGTTTTCTCCACCCTACTCCATCTTTTATAACCTGCACAAAAGGTACCTTTGCTGCAAATTCTTGAGACTTTGAGGAATTCCATAGCATGGGATCAATGATACTATTTCTTATCTTTCCTCACTGACAGCTTAAGGTTTACTTTTTTTCAACCGTTTATTGTTTACCTCTAGTCCAGAAATTTCCCAGCTAGCAAAATGCTGTTGCATTGTTCTTGACCTCCAACTACCCATTTTGACAGTTTGTGTCTTGAAATGAAAACAAAATACTCTCCAGGGTCATTTTATTGGAGTTCAAGGATGGAAAGTAGATGTAAGTGTTCAATGTGTCACGTTTACCTTAAATTTAACTTTTTAAATGTTTAATGTATCGATAAGATCCTATGACTTTTTCAGTCAAAGAAATACAACGAAATGTAATGAGTCAAAATTGCTACAGTGAGATTCAAGATATTCAAGATATATAAATGAATTCATTTTATTCATTTTTAACAGAAGTTTAAAAGCATCTACTATGTGCCAAGTTCTAATTATACTCTTTATTGAACATACAATCTTTTGCAGAAAATAGACATATAAACTGCATATAAACTGGCATTTTCTATAGGTTAATATTTTTATGTTGGAGAAAAATTTAAAGTTGCTACAGTTAAAAGTAGGGGAGTTTGAGTATGGCTCTGTAGTTCGGAGAAGTCTTTCAGAAAAGACTAATACCTAATACCTAAGCTGACTCATTACAGAAATAGGAACTAAGTGGTAAAAGAGGGATGGAGAATGTAAAGATACTATTTCAGCTAAATATAATGGCAATTCATGTGAAATTCTGTGCGAGTGAGAGAACGACAATGAGAGAAGCCTCAAAGTGTTCATTTAGCATATTTAAGGCTCAGAATAAAAGTCAAGAAGAAATAAAAATTGTGATACTTCCTTGAAAGAATAAGTCGCCTATTCCTAACTTTATAAAGTTAAAAATATCTTTACTGAATAGCACTACAAATTGACAATAGAAGGGTAAACAAGATTTAAATGGAGGAATTTACTACTTGACTTCCAAACAGTATGACAAATCTATAAATTGTAGGTTTATTGAAGAAGAGTATAATATGTAATACACACTACTAGTATATATTAGTATAGTATTATTAGCAAAGTATACTAATATTTATTTACTATTAGTATAGTATATATTATATATTGTATTCTTAAATATTAGTATAGTATATATACTAATGTTAGTATATATAATATGCACTCTACAAATATTAGCATAGTATATATTATACTCTTCTTAAATATATGTATAATATTAGTATATATTAAGTTTGTATAATATATTATATTATACAATTATTGTATCATATATTATATATTAATATATAAGTATTATATATTAGTATAGTACATATTATGTATTATACTCTCCTCAAATAACTATATAGTATATATTATATACATTACATATAATATATACTATACTAATATATGCTATACTATACACTATACAAATATATATTATATACTATACTACTCTTCTTATAGGTTTTTAAAAATATTTTTATTGATAATATATGTACTCAATATGCAAGAAACCTAAAATTATGCAACTCATGAAATAAACATGAAAAACCAATGCCAAAAATACTCTGTTTTATCTTCTGTGGACCTGATATTAAGATATAATATTGTGTTAGAAAAAACACTGGGGGCATGAGTCAATTCTTGACTTTTCATTAAGATACTCAGGTTAGGATTTTGTCAAAGCTTTTTAATAAAGTCATATGACTTTCTATACCAGTGGGCATATTTCAGTTCCTTAAATGTATTATTATGGAAAAAACAATCAACCAAAGGAATTCGCAGCAAGTAGAATTGTTTTAAACGTCTTGGTTTTCAGAAAGTAAAAGTATATTTCCACCTAGGTGCTAAGTGTTTTGCTTCTGTGATTTATTTATAAAATCAAACAAAACAAAATGGCTAAGAGTTCATATTTTTGAAGGTATTAACAGTGTTTTAATTGCCACCTTCCTGGTGCACTGCTAAGAATAGAATTTGAACATAATTGTTTTCTTCCAAGAAATTGTCATGGGTATTTCATTATCTATGTGTTCATGATTAACCCTTCATTGGTCCCATTTAAACAATTAATAGAATAGAGATTTTGACACGTACTTTTAAAATAACTAAATGGTACAAGAATCATACTGTAAGGCATTCAAAATAGTTGTATCTACATTGGGAGTACACATGCAAGGACATGGACAAACAGTTGTATTTTCTTCTGTCTATGTAACCATAGAAGTAAGTCTATTCTCTCTAAAGGATATTTTGGTATTAGTTTTAGCATGAATTGTATTTACTCAAGCTATTCTCTTCTCACTTTTCCATTATACAAGTAAACAGTCATTTACTCTTGAAAATATCCTATTCATAGAACAGTGCCACTCAAATTGAAATCATACCTTTTTTTCCAAGCTAGAAGAAAACACAAAGAAAGATTTCATTTCCCATTGTGAATATGAGCATTTTTATAGCTGAGAAAAATAATGGAGATGAGGCACTTGGTTAAGGATATTATGATGATGATCATTTATCTTTTTCCATCATCATTATATTTTTAATACTTCCAGTTACTTAAGTTGTAGATATATTCACAGAACCTTATTCATGAGTATCAGTAGTTTGTTCAGCAAAGAACCTTGATATTCTAGACCTTAACAATATTTGTATTTTGGGACAGTCAGATTTTCACATAATTTTTTCATGTATAAAGTGGCCCATTGAACACCAATGTGCTTATTAGCTGTAAATTCCTATCCATGGATTTTAATTATTTACTCAAGTCTTAAACTCTCTCCTTTAAATGTGTATCATTTTTTTATCTTGTAAAACTGAACATTCTATCCAACAGCAACAGAATACACATTCTTCTCAAGCACACAAAGAACATTCCCCATGATAGATCAAATGCTAGGTCACAAAGAAAGGCTTAAAAAAATTAAGAAGATTGAAAATATTTCAAGTGTCTATTCCAACCACAATAAAATGAAACTAGAAATCAATAACAGAAAGAAAATGGTAAAACTCATATACATGGAAATTAAATAACACATTATTGAACAACCACTGGGTCAAATAAGAAATCAAAAAGGAAAAAAAAAATTCTGAGACAAATGACAACGAAAATATAGCATACCAAATCTTATGGGATGCAGTAAAGTAGTACTCAGGAGGAAGTTTTTAGTGATAAAGATCTACATTAAGAAAAAAAGAAAGATCTCAAATAAACAGTCTAATATTACATGTCAAGAAACTTAAAAAGGACATACTAAGCCCAAATTTGGCAGAAGGAAAGAAATAATAAATATTAGGACATCATAAAAAATAAAAATAAAATAAAAAATAAAAATAAAAAATCATAAAAAATAAAATAAAATAAAATAGAAAAACAATAGAAAAAACTTGAAACTAAGAGTTACTAGTTTAGAAAAGTTGACAAAACTCACAAACCATTACCTTAACTAAGAAAAAAGAGAGAAGACTCAAGTAAATAAAGTCAGAAATGAAAAATGAGGTATTATAACTGATGACAATTTTTTTAAATAATCATAAGGAACTATTATGAATATCTATGTGCCAATAAGTTGGACAACAAAGAATGGATGAATTCCTAGAAACCTACAACCTACCAAGATGGAATCAGAAAGAATGAGGAAGCCTGAACAGATGGATAACAAATAAGGAGACTTAATCTTTAATTAAAAGTCTCCCAACAATAACAACAACAACAAAAGCCTGGGACTAGATGGCTTCACAAGTTAATTCTTCTAAAAATGTAGAGAAAAATTAATAACAATAATTCTTCATCTCTTTCAAGAAATAGAAAGAGGAAAGACTTCCTAAATGATTTTACGAAGCCAGCATCAGCCTGATACCAGGGCTATAAAAAGACTCTTAAAGAAAAATATAGGGCGGTATACCCAATTAAATGAATGCAAAAATTCAATTCAATATACAGATGAAACAGAGGCAAAATTTCAATTCACATTTCTGATGAATTGGATGCCAAAATCCTAAGCAACATATTAGCAAGCTGAATTTAAGAGCATATTAAAAGGATCACATCCCGAGCTTAAGGGGGCTTTATATCTGGGACACAAGGATGGTTCAACATAAGAAAATCAATTAACTTTATCACACAAAGAAAAGGAAAGTTAAAATCAGATGATCACCTCAATAGCTAACAAGATAGCATCTGATAATATTCAACACCCTTTCATGCTAAAAACTCTCAACAAATTAGGCATAAAAGATATTTACCTCCGAAAGTAAAGGTTGTATGTGAAAAGCACACAATTACCGTTGTACTCAGTGGTAGAAGGCAGAAACAAATTTTCTAGTATTTGTAACTAGGTAAGGATGCTTAGTCTCACCACTTCTATTTATGGTAGTACTAGAAGTCCTACACAGAGCCAATTAGAAAAGATGAAGAAATAAGAAACAGCAAGATTGTAAGGAAACCATAAAATTTATTTTTGTAGATGACAATTATTTGCAGAAAACATCCAAACATGTTAAAATTAATAAACAAATTCAGTAAAACTGAATTAATATTGCTTCATTATTAATAAACAAATTCAGTAAAGCTATTATTTGTCTATAGCCATGAAATTAAATTAAAACATTTTTAAAGTTTTTAAACATCAAAAATTAATTTCATGGCTATAGACAAATATCAAACCACCCAAAAGTAAATCAAGAAAATAATCACATTTATTACAGCAACAAAAAGAGTAAAACACTTAGGAATACCTTTAACCATGGAGGTGAAAGACTTAACCATTGAAAACTGTCAAACATTGGTGAAGGAAGCAGCTGATTACACAAATAAATGGAATGGTATCTCATGTTCTTGGATGGAAATAATTAATAGTGTGAAAATGCCCATAGTACCTAAAATAATCTGTAGATCCAATGTAATCCCTATCAAGACTTCTGTGATAATTTTAATTGAAATATGAAAATAATTTTAAAATGTGTATGGAACCACAAATATACCAAATAGCCAAGGCCATTTTGAGCAAGAACAATGTTGGAAGCATCAAAATTTCTGATTTCAAAACATTACTAAACTAAATTATTTAAAACAACATAGCACTGGCATAAAAACAGACATACAGACAAACAGAATAAAATAGACAGCTTAAAAATAAACGCATGCATGTATAGTCAATCATTTGGCAACAATGCCGAGAATACATAATGGGGAAAAAAATAGTCTTTTCAACAAATAATTCTGGGAAAATTGGATATCCACATTAAAAGAAATAAAATAGACTGTCATTTTATAAAATCCATAGAAGCCAACTCCAAATGAATTAAAGACTTAAATGTAAAAGCTAGAACTGTAAACCTCCTAAAAGAAAACATAGGGAAAAGCTTCTTGACATTAGGCCTGGCAGTGATTTCATGGATAAAACCTCCACAATCACAGGTAACACAAACAAAAATAGAAAAAAATGAGATTACATCAAAATTTGTGAGATTCACATTATGAAGACTACAAATTGCTTCAATGAGAAATAATATAAGACAAATTAAAGAAGAGGCATATCATCTTCACAAATGAGAAGACTTGATGTTTCTCAACATCTTATCTTTGATTTGTTAGCTTTAATGCAATTTTAATCAAAATGTTATAAGAACTTAAAGAAACTCATAAGCTAACTTTAAAATAAAATAGAAAGGGCCAGGCATAGTGGCTCACACCTGTAATCTCAGCAGTTTGGGAAGCCAAGGTGGGCATATCATGAGGTCAGGAGTTCAAGACCTAGCCTGGCCAACATGGTGAAACTCCATCTCTACTAAAAATATAAAAATTAGCTGAGGGTGGTTGTGGGTGCCTGTAATCTCAGCTGCTTGGGAGGCTGAGGCAGGAGAATCACTTGAACCCAGGAGGCAGAGATTGCAGTGAGCTGAGATCATGCCATTGCACTCCAGTCTGGGCAACAGAGCAAGACTCCATCTCAATAAATAAATAAATAAATACAGTTAAATTAAATAAAACAAGATCTAGAATAGTAAAAATAATCTTGAAAATGAACACAATTGTTAGAGTTACATAACCTCATTCCAAAACTTGCTCCAAAGCAACAAAAATAATGGGAAAATTTGGCTGGGCTTGGTGGCTCATGCTTGTAATCCCAGCACTTTAGGATTTACTTTCTATGCTTCTAAGATGAGAGATGGTTCAGCGGACATAGTTACATACCAGCACAATCCAAACGCCTTAAGCTAGTATTAATCTTCCACAATCTTGTCCTAATCTACTTTAATATGTAACTTTTATCCATAGCAGCTGTCAAACATAATATTTTCTACCCTTCTACATTTAGTTGACATGGCTGCCAAAATAAGCAACTAATTCTTACTAAACACCTTCTTCATATCTTTCCTGATTGCATTTCCTATGCCGAGAATCCCTCAGTTTTCTTCAAAACTTAGGTTCAAATCAACATCAGCAATGTACTTTTGCTGCTTCCCTCAGCTGAAAATGAAGTCTCATTATTTTTGTTACTATAAACTTTATAATATACTCTCATATTAAGTAATGCTTAATACCTCTTAATGAATATTGACATTTTAAACTTTCACTTTATAGTTAAAGCTCCACTGCATTTTTAAGTGTATATTAAATTTCCCTACTATGTATCATTTCAATGGTGTTAGAGTTAAAAATTTACAATGGTAAATCACCTGCAGATCTCTGCACAGTTTCATACGTAGTTAACCCTCAACAAATACTTGTAAAATAAATGAATGGATGCTTTTAATAATAAGTGGTTGTGTGTTTCTTTAAACTGTTTCAAAAGATATCCACAGAAATTTTCATAATTTATCCTAGATAATACTAGTTATGTATTCCCTGTGATAGGACACAGGAAATGTTACCTCCAAATATAGAATTATTGTAGACTGAGTATTTTAACCTGAAGGAAATTAAGAAAACCATAGAAGCTGAAAAATCTCTCTGACCTTCTCCTGTCCCCTCTTTTGAGGACCCTAATGTTGATATGCACTTACTCATATCTATAGGATAGGAATGTTACACAGAGAGGCCAAAAAGAATCTGAACAAACAGGCCTTGCCAAGTTACTCCCCAGTTTATTGCCACTAGTACATACCATTTTTGTCAAATTATTCTTTTACATAACTGCCCATTCTTCATTCCAACCCATGGATAAAAATACATTTTTCATCATTTCTCTGGGTCTTTATTGCTGAAGCCTCCTATGTCATGTAAAACTCTGGATAAATAAATTTGTTATACTTTTGTTAATCTGTCAAGCAGTGCCAGCCAGAAATCTTGAGACCAATGAGAAAAATATATTGGCATATATATGGAATTTAATATCTAATAAGTTTTTAGTAGCTTTTGTTGTCTACTGAGGTATGATGCTTACTAAATTCTCTATTTACAAAGTCTATCTGTAAATATTTTGTTAAATAAACCTGTGATTATATAACTTTTGGATCTGTGTGATAGTCTTATTTATAAAATTATCTGGTTTTCGGCCGGGCGCGGTGGCTCAAGCCTGTAATCCCAGCACTTTGGGAGGCCGAGACTGGCGGATCACGAGGTCAGGAGATCGAGACTATCCTGGCTAACATGGTGAAACCCCGTCTCTACTAAAAAATACAAAAAACTAGCCGGGCGAGGTGGCGGGCGCCTGTAGTCCCAGCTACTCGGGAGGCTGAGGCAGGAGAATGGCGTGAACCCGGGAGGCGGAGCTTGCAATGAGCTGAGATCCGGCCACTGCACTCCAGCCCCGGCGACACAGCGAGACTCCGTCTCAAAAAAAAAAAAGAAAAAAAGAATTATCTGGTTTTCATTCATTATCTGATTCATTCAGTCAACAAAATATTTTGATTACTTATTATATTCCAGGCACTATGCTAGGCACTGTATATAGCATTTAAGTATTATGGGAGAGATATACAAATAAACAATAAACACATATATTTTTAAATACTTAATAATTATGGCAAGTGTCATGAAGTGGAAGAATTCTATGAGAGATAATGGCTAGATTGAAATGTTAGAAAAGGCCTTTCCAAAGAGATCTTCAAATTACTTCAGTAGAGTCTGAGAAACAGGGAGCTATCATATAGCAATTAATATCCCTATATATGTATATATATATTAGCAGTGGTGAATCCATGTGGGTCTGGGGCAACCTCAGCTCTGGTCTTCTTAGAAGAAAGAATTCGACCTAGGGGCAAAAGGCAGAGTGAGAGGCCAAGGCAAGTTTTAGAGCAGGGGTGAAAGTTCATTAAAAGTTATAGAGAAGGAAGGTAAGCAATGAAAGGAAGTAGAGTACACTTCGAAGAGGACCAAGCAGGCAACTTGAGAGATTCAAGTGCGTCGTCTGAGCTTTGATTTGCCGTTTTGTACACTGGCATGCGTCCAAGTGGTTGCATCCCTTCTCCCTTGATTCTTCCCTTGGGGTGGGTTGTCTGCATGCACAGTGGCTTGCCAGCACTTGGGAGGGGTTGCATGAACAGTGTGTTTACTGAAGTTATATGCATGTACAATTGTGGCATTTTTCCCTTCCAAGTTGAATGTTTAAACTCCACCATTTTGCTCCTTAATGACTTGAGGCATTTTTTCCTTCCCAGTTGAGTATTCCTAGAGGAAGGTCATATACCTGTTAAACTATACCATTCTGCCTCTTAGTGTGCATGCTTGAGCACGTTTACTCAACTTCTGAGATCTTATTGTGAAGCTGCTGATCATCAGTTTCTGGTGTTTCTATCTATTGGGAGACTGCTTTTCCCTGGCATGGGCTGCGACCAATAATTCTTTTAGAGAGACAGTTTAACAACTGCCTGATCATAACCTGATCATCGCCTGGCATTCCTGGTGGTTGGTGGGGAGGGGCCTCTCCTGCCTTGCTCATGTCTGCCTGACTACCTAATGTAACATGTAGAGCAGAGGAAAATTTACGAAAGATAGAGAGAACTATTTACAAGTACCACTACAATCTGAGCAGCAAAATGTTTGTGAAATCTTTTAAATGTCTCTAGCAAATACAACCTAATAGGTTGTATATTTATAATGGTATTTGTAAAGACATAAAAAATAAAAGTGTATGGATTTTTTATGCTGTATAGAAAACAAAATTTTAGGATGGAAAGAGCAGGGCAGAAATATGCCTAAGTATATGTACCTTGCAGATGGTATAATAGTATTTTTTTCATATTTTATGAACTAGTTTTCTTTCTTTGCCTTTTTTTCCTTCAGAGAGATGTTAACCAGAAGATTTTGAAGTTCTAAAATAATTTTATTAAAAATATTGATTTCACCCTCCTGTTTATTAGAAAGCCTTACAAGATTTTAAGGTCACAGTCTTAATTTAAGGATTGGGAGATGTGAAGAATATCTCATTTAATTATGGTGAATTATGCATGAAAGGTCTAATAGGTTCCCTACAGTAATGCCTTAATTATGCTTTAATTCATCAATAAGAAAATTCTTGTTTACGTTGAATGTTCTATATTTAAACAACTGGGACAAAATTAAAAGATTATATCATGTAAATGCAGCACAAAGTCATCATTTGTATCCACTTGAAAAAAGTCTTCTTTGCTACTTCATGAAATGATCGCATTTGTTTTGGATTGCAATACAGAATATAATGAACAATTTTAAATTAAAAAAATAGAAAAAAAATCAGTTTATGTTGCTCATTTACCCACAGTAAAGACTTTTGTCATGGCATGCTAAAAATACTTTAGAAAGATTTTACTGATTGCTTTAATTTAACTGCCACTTTGCCATTTATTGGCTTAATTTTCACAAAATGAAGCATACTTAAAACTCAAGGAAAGATATTAGGTTTTAGTTTTACGCAGTCCATCATGAAAATAATAAAATGAAGAAAGGACTTTTTTTAGTATTTGCCAAGTATTTCTCAAAAAAAAAAAGAAGTCCCAAATCTCTCAAGTCACTCAAGACAATCTAAACACAAAAAAACAAACATATTTTCCTTTTATATTCCTCTCAAATTCAAACCAATATCTATCTCATTTTACAAGGCATGCCATTGTCTTTCAACATATATGAAGTAATCAAGTAAAATTTCCACAGTAAAAAGCCATATCGCAATTGGGAAAAATCTTTATTTTTTAAAGGTTTTTGTTTGTTTGTTGGTTTGGTGAGACTTGCTTCAAAGCAGTTCTGCATTTTTTCAGTATAAATTAATGAGCTTAAGTGAATATCCTTTTGTTTAAATAAATAAAGGAGTCATGAAAGTGCATTCATCAAGATCTAGGTCATTAAATTGAAACATATCTATAACTACTTAATTATCAGAATAAATGACTGTGCTAAAAGAGGACAGGTTGATTAACATTTTTTTTGTTACAAACACTTGCATATTAAGTGATAGTCAAGTTTTTGTGAATCCTTTTGCTATTCAAATGTTTCAAGGGATCATCTAACATATGTTCAAGTTACCAGCAGAAAAAGGCTATATGAATCAAGCATACATCATCCAATAGCATGAGTCTTACGATCCCTGAATGTGACCTGCTCCCAGAGGAAACCAATTTAATGCTCTATCGCACACAGAGTAGTATGTATGAATCACAAAGCCTCCTGATAAATTAATGACAGGTACACCTGAACAGGATTCCTTCTAAGTCACTTATCTGCAGCCAGGCAAGCTTGTTTCACCCTCACTTTCAAAGATAAAGCCACATGGCATGTTTCCTTGGCAGATTTTCACAAAGCAAACAGCCCCCACTGGCATTATTGGGGAAAAACTTCCCCCTTATTATTTCAGGTACTGTGACAGCAAATGGTATAAAGTGAAAACTATCTTCCAGTTGAAAATTAATCATTTACCCATCTCTCTCAATTATCAGGCCTTATGTCTTCTCTAACTTTCACAGGCTCTGTGCCTCTTGCTCTTTTACTTTTATTTTTGACAGTTCTGCTATCCCAGAGTCATAGCCATGGCAGGGTTCAAGAACAAAACATCAGGCTATCAAAGACAATTTATCAGAGGCCAAACAGTGAGAAGAGGTGGCCACCATTAGCAAGTAGCCAAAAGACAGATCGATGACAGAGCAAAGAAAAGTGCACTAAGCTTCATCATTAACTGACAGCTTATTCCATTTGGAAAATCCAAGAGAAAAACTGAGATAATAAATATATGTCCTAAGTATTTAGGCATATTAGTCACAGAGATGTTAAAATTACGTTAAAAAAAGGCATGGAAAATGTTTATTTGTGAGGGATCTTATTTACACACTTTATCAAACATAAATACATTGGAATATCAAAACCTTAGAAAACCATATGCCTTAAACTGAATATCAGCTAACAGCACAAATACATTATCTTCTTCAGAGTTAAGTATCTATTATTCTTTTAAACTAAACAATAAAACAAACATATCAATTCTCACTTTCCATATTCCTTATAAAAATGCAGAAATTGCACTTAATCAAGACTATCTCATTATATATCTTAAAAATGCCATATCATATCACCATGGTAGTTATATAACATAGTAAAATTCAGTAACACAAATCAACAGGACTCACGTTTTAGTTTCTGTAGAGATAGCCTTTCTCACGCAGAATCAGGGCTGTGCTTCCAGGGTGAGTCTGTGTTAAATTAAAATGACAAAAATCTTAGTTTCTCATTCCAGTGTCACTTAGAATGCATGCAAATAAACTCCCAGTTAGTCAAGGGGAAAAAAATTGCATTAAAGAGTACTGATTTGTAAATTCGGTCTTTTCAAATGTAGATGATGTTTACCCCTCTCTCTCCCCCAATATCTTTGCAAAATTTCAGCCCAATGAACTCATTACTGTAAAAACTTAACTAAGGCTGTGGTCAGTTAATGAAATTCAAGTCTGAGATTAAGCTTCATAAACATGCAAAATGGCTGGGCATCTGGAATTGGGAGAGACATGGATGATGCTGGAAAGAAAAAGAAATAAGCCATATAATTTAGAGAATGTACAATATGATCAATTTAGCTAAATAATCTGTTGTCCTATACATGAGGTGGTTCACAATACCCTAAATGTGTAAGAAATAAAAGCAAAATGCTTTGAAAATATTACCAATACCATATCCAATGACACTTTATGGGATGTAAATATAGCTACTAAATTTACCTTCTTTGAAATTACACAGGTTTAATTAGATTGGATTTTTTTCTTTATAGCCACAATAATTTAAACAACATTAAACACCATTCAAAATATGAAAGAACTTCGGTTAGTAGGCAATAAAAATTATTATTTCTGGTCTATCTAGCTACTATGTTATAGTGTTACTTGATTTGCGGTGTACTTCAAAGTCATCAGTAATTTCTTAGAAGTTTTAGCAAATGCAGAACTAAGATGTTCAATTAAAACATTAAACTCTACCTGTGAACCTCCATATTATAATAATGTTATTTTATTTTTTATGAGTTAGAAAAATGTAAAAATCTATTCAGAAAAATTCATTTGAATATTTAAAATTTTAAATCCTATGCATTATTCCCCAGTTTATTTAAATTATATAAATGCATAGTCACAATAGTTTTTCCATTATTACATGTCAAGAGTTTTATACTGTATTATGGAATGTTTTTGAATTTTCTGGTTAACTATCCATTAACTCAACAAATATAGATCTAGACCAGGAGGCCCTTAACATTCCCTCTGCTTGACTGAACTATAGATAGGTTTCTTTCTGACTCTAGGCCCCTAATCTCTTTTTTCTTAGAGCATTTATTTTGCAACACTTGTTATTGTATTATTTTTCTATCTCTTTGAGATGTAAATCTTGTCTCTGCACCTTGCTAGTTTTACAACCCAGTAAAGTCTTTCTTTAGGATCTGGGGATACATCCCTTTGAAATGTAAACATAAAAAAATAATGACCTGATCCCCCAGTCTCTATGGGAGAATATAAGCCTAACTTAGATGAGCAATATTAGCAAACACAGATGGCCTAATAACATTGGCAAATCTCCTCACTAATATCCTCTGGTAGAGTGGTTTCTTGGGGTTGGTTCCAGGAACCTCACAGATAGCAAAATTTGTAGATGCTCAAGTCCCTTAAAAATCATATCTAGATTGAGGAGAGTCAAAATTACCTGGTGACCATCCAAAGGCAAAACTCTTTATCTGAGGAATTCAGAAGTAATTATACTATTATTTAAAGGCCACATCTAGGTTTCTTTGCAAAAAACATATAGTAACTAGAATTTCTATACATCTCTGGATTACATGCCTATCAAAACTCATTGTGCAGCCCTTGCTGACATTAAGGCACCAAAATGTCTACAAATGTAATCATTTATCATGACCTACATGGCTAACATGGTCCAAAATACCCTTAACCTCCCACTTTAAGGTCCATAAATACTTCTAAAGAAAAAGCCGCTGTGGCGTGCTCACTCCTCTCTTGCTGAAGCTTCCCACTGCACTCTTCTGCAGTGTTCTTTCTTTCTAATAAAACCTTCCTTTTGTAAACCTATACTGATGTTGATAAATTCTTACCAACCCTTGAGTCAACCACTTTCCAATGCCTGGACTTTACCACCTCCCTGGCATAGATTGCTTAATACAATGTAAGTGTTATGTAAATAGTTGCTATCCTGTATTGTCTTTTTTTAAATTTGTATTATTTTTATTGTTGTATTGTTACTTTTTTTTGTTTTCCAAGTATTTTTGATTCACAGTTGGTTGAATCCCATGGATGAGGAACCTGCAGCTACAGAGAGACAATTATACTTTCCACTAGTTCATCTAAGCTCTGAACAATTCTACCACCTTGTGTTTCAGTAGAGTTCAGTTCAATATTTCTCCTTCTTTGTAATAAATCTTGAATACGCTACGAATCTTATAAATCTTCCTTACCTGTTTAACTCTAAGTGTAATTTTTCTTTCACATTCTCAGGTGTCTATTATGTGCCAGCAGGCACTCTGGTAATTCACTACTTACAAGTTAGACACTGTATGCCGTGATAATACCTACAATCCAGTGGAAGACTGAGACAAATAATTTGATATTTAAAGGAGAGTGTCTGGGAAAACAGAAGGGAGGTGCCTGATAAAAGAGGAACAGAGAATAAAAACCATAATAGAAGAAATATCATCAAAGCTAGTCACTTCATGGTACTATCCTGGCAATTTGCGGTAGGGAAAACACTCCAGGAGGACACCCAGCACATATGAAAACCTAGAAAGAAGACGAACATTGCAGTATGAAGACAAGAAAAATCAGAATGACTACAGTGTATTCAGTGAAATGGGAGGGGTGTCAGGAAATGAGGCTAAAACAAAATAAGAGAAAGATAGGGAAGGCACTTTTTTAAAAAATATTTTTATACGAGTTCAGTTTTATTTTAATCAATAGATTAATGAGCAAGACAATATAACTTAATATTCACTGTCAAGGGCTTTGGTGTCAGAGTAACAGGTTTTGAAATTTGACTCTCTCTCTCATAAGTTGTGTAGCACTAGGCAAGTTGTCTAACCTCTCTAAACTTCAGCTTTTTCATTTCATACATAAGGATAATACTTGAAGTTTTATGTGGATTAAAGGGAATTGTACCTAAAATATTAATGTAAGTCTTGGTACACAGAAAATGATCGATGATGATGATGATGTGGTGATGATAATAGAAACCAATCAGTGATACTGACAATGAAGTACACATACTATATACCATGTCTTGGGAGTTATGAAGTGTCTGAAGAAAACAGAAATTGTGGGAGTGTTTTTAAAATGGAAATGTACTATCTAATTTACATTTTTGAAATAAAATTCTGATGTTTTTAAAGTTGGGAAGTGGCTGGGCATGGTGGCTCATGTCTGTAATCCTAGCACTTTGAGAGTCCGAGGAAGGTGGATTGCTTGAGCCTAGGAGTTCAAGACCATCCTGGGCAATATGGTGAAACCCTGCCTCCACAAAAATGTAAAAATTAGCCAGTTGTGGTAGTCCCACCTACTTGAGAGGCTAAGGCAGGAGAATCATTTGAGTCTAGGAGACAGTGGAGATTGCAGTGAACTGAGATAGTGCCATTGTGCTCCAGTCTGGGCAACAGGAATGAAATCGTGCCTCAAAAAAAAAAAAAAAAAAAAAACCTTGGGAAGTGAATGCTGTAATTCAGACAAGATACAACAGTGGTGCGGGAACAGGTAGTAGAAGCTAAAACTTTGAGTAAATATTTGCAGATACATTAACTAAAAGTCGATATGTACTGAAATGATGGGTTTATAATAGAATGGCCTAATAATAGGATCAATGTACTTCTGCTTTTTAACTGTTGTCTCCATGTAATTATTAATAGCAGAGCCTTCTACTTATAAAAGTATCTTTGGATGATGAACTATATTGTAGAAGTCTTTTTAGGAATCAGTTCATATGTTTTATAAGAGAGTTGTTTAATCGAGTCAATCAATCGAGTGGATGACATCTTCAAAATATAATATAGCAACAGTCATAAGAGAAAGAGCTTTCAGGACCATGTTATAACCGCCCAATGGATTCACCTTGCCTGCAGCCTAGACAGAGCTGATTTACCAAGACAGGGCAATTGCAATAAAGAAAGAGTAATTCATGCAGAGCCCACTGTGAGGGATACTAGAGTTTTATTATTACTCAAATCAGTCCCCCTGAACATTCAGGGAGCCAAGTTTTTAAGGACAACTTAGTGGGTGGGGGTAAGCCAGCAAACTGGGAGTGCTGATTGGTCAGAGATGAAATCAAAGGGAGTCAAAGCTATCTCTTCATGCTGAGTCAGTTCCTGGGTGGGGGCTACAAGATCACATGGGCCAGTTTAACAATCTGGGTGGTCCCAGCTGATCCATTAAGTGCAAGGTCTGCCAAATATCTCAAGCACTGATCTTGGGAGCAGTTTAGGGAGGGTCAGAATCTTATAGCTGTGTGACTCCTAAGCCATAATTTCTAATCTTCTGGCTAATTTCTTTTTTTTTTTTTTTTTGAGACGGAGTCTCGCTCTGTCGTCCAGGCTGGAGTGCAGTGGCCGGATCTCAGCTCACTGCAAGCTCCGCCTCCCAGATTTTTGCCATTCTCCTGCCTCAGCCTCCCGAGTAGCTGGGACTACAAGCACCCGCCACCATGCCTGGCTAGTTTTTTGTTTTGTTTTGTTTTGTTTTGTTTTAGTAGAGACAGGCTGGCTAATTTCTTAGTCTTACAAAGGCCGTCGAGTTCTGCGGTAAGAAGGAGGTTTATTTTGGGAAAGAGTTGTTATTGTCTTTGTTTTAAATTATAAACTATAAATTCCTCCCAAAGTTAGTTCAGCCTATGCCCAGTAATGAACAAGGACAGCCTGGAGGTTAGTAGAAAGTTGGAGTCGGTTAGGTTAGATCCCCTTCCCTTTGTCAGTCATAATTTTGCAAAGGCAGTTTCAGTGGCTGACACCTTTAATCTCACCACTTTGGGAGGTGCAGGTAGCTGGATCACTTGAGTTCAGGAGTTTGAGACCAGCCTGGCCCACATGGTGAAACCCCATCTCTACAAAAATACAAAAATTAGCCAGGCTTGGTAGCACACACCTGTAGTCCCAGCTACTCAGGAGGCTGAGGCATGAGAATCACTTGAACCCGGGTGGCAGAGGTTGCAGTGAGCTGAGATAGCACCATTGTGCTCCAGGTTGGGTGACAGAGTGAGAGTCCATCTCAAAAAAAAAAGAGAGAGAGAGAAAGAGCTATTTTTTATTTGAGCACATTTATCTGTCAGATGCTGCTTTTTGCTGATAACATGCATTATATAATTTAATGCTGAAAAAAACCCTATTAAGCAGGTGTTATTGTTATCCCTATTGTACAGATGAGAAAATTGGAGCACAAAGAGGTTAAACAATCTGTTCAAGTTACATAGCAAATGAAGGGACATATATCCAAACCAGAGTGTCTGCCTCCAGAGCCTGTGCATTTAACTCCTATGCAAAAAGTGCCAGAATAGAGTGGTTTTAAGATCAGGCAATGCTCATATAGGTCTACTATTATCTAAGAAGATAGTAAAGAATCAGATGAAGAGCTGTGGGCAATAGTAGAATAAACTATTTCAACAAGGTAGAAAGCACAAAGACAATGATATCAGAGTAACTTCAACTAGGATATGATATTTCGGATAGATTTTAAAGAATGAAAAGAATATTTGTCTCCTTAAAAGGTCTACTTCAAATGAAAATGCATAAAGATACATGTTTTTCCTTTATTATTCCAAGCAAATTTGATCACTCAATCTTCTAAATGTCTTTGTATTAAATATATATAAATATATGTTTTCTTACCACAGATCTGAGATCAGCAACATTCTGAGAGACTTCTGTACACTTACATATTTATACAAAAATTTACAATTGAAACTATTTATCTTAGCCTCTCTGATTAATATTCTGTCCTACAGCATATACTCACACACCTACACATGCACACACAAAGACACACAGAGCAAATTTTAGTATCCAAGATACTCTTGCCACAATAGTTTTTCTTTTCCTCAAACATGCCAAACTTTGGCCTTTTTCCCTTCTCTGTTTAATCTTTTTCAAATCTTAGATTGTCAGCTCTTTTCTGATGTTTCTTCTAGGCTACGGTACATAGAACAGCACTTTGGTTTTAATTTTTAAAATCTTCTGGGGACAAAGCCTTTCTCTACATATTGCAGCTTCTCCTCTGCTCTATTTCCTGTAAAGACTCTTGTCCCCATTTGAACACTGAATATATTAATAACTGAGTAGATAAATTTGGTTTAATTCTGAAGTTCTTGTCAACTAATATGTTACAATCTCTAGATTAGCCTTTATAAATAACAGAAGCGTTCATTTTGCTTCATGTGCTTTTATCCCTTTTTTTTTTTTTTTTTTTTTTTTTTTTTTT